>NW_006482576.1:0-472 GCF_000325575.1 Pteropus alecto | reverse complement strand
AGAGAACTGGGAATTGGGTGTGGGAGGGGGTTGTGGAGGGAGAGAAGTGTCATTTACATTAGCAGCTGCCAGCCCAAACAGCGGTAATATTGATCATTCTATTATTAGATCATCCAGTTGGCACCCTGGATTTATTTAGTTTTCCTCTTTACAGCAGACGCTTGGAATAGAGATTTTTTTAACCTTTTGGAATTGAAATGACCAGTTCTTTTGAGCAATAATGTGTACTTTGAGTCTGAACTTGTTTTGACTCATTTGAGGATTCCTCCCCATCTTAGTTAGGTGAGTAGCATTTTGAGAAATTGCGTATGGTACCCTCCAAGGTGAAGTCTGCAGGTAACTTCGAGAATAAGAATATGGAATAGTGTCCTCTGGCTTGGCACAGCATCCTGACTCTTCAGTCCGAGAGGGTGACAGTGATCTAGGGGGATGGGCTGGAAGGTTATGGGATGAGTGTTGATAGGTGATTTGT
>NW_006482575.1:0-472 GCF_000325575.1 Pteropus alecto | reverse complement strand
ACACACACACACACACACACATTATATACGTATACATACATACTCTATTTGTTCTGTTTCTCTGGAGAACCTTGGCTGACACACCAGGAAACTAATGAAGCTTAAACTGAGAGCTCTTCACTTCTAGAATCCTGGGAAAGGTGCTCGCAGTTTGCACTTCTTCTTTTTAAGAAGGCCTCCAATATGGTATAAAATTCAGACCTCGCCTACCTTGGACCCAGGCTGGTTTTTGATGGAGGCATCATGTCCACCCTGGTGTCTGTGCCTTATAGTCCATGACAGTGCATCTCCTCTCTCTAATTCAGGTCAAAGCCCTTGAAGGAAGGGACTGTCCTTCCACCCCTCGGCCTCTTCTGCAGTCTCTATCACAGCCTGCTAAGAGCCTAATTCACATTCGTCCACAGAATGTTGCTTCTGGACTCCTGTGGGTCTTGGAGGGAGGAGGCTACACAGGGGCTTCTCAAAGAACAAT
>NW_006482574.1:0-471 GCF_000325575.1 Pteropus alecto | reverse complement strand
TTTTTTATCACTGGGTATACCGTTAGCTGGAGTTTGTCTTATGTGACCTTTATTATGACGAATTATGTTTCTTCTATGTCTAATCTGCTGAGTATTTTTATCATGCGAGAATGTTAAATTTCATCAAATGCTTTTCCTGCATCTTTTGAGAGAATCACGTAATTTTTATCTTTTTATTCTATTAATGTGATATATCACCTTTATGGATTTTTGCATGTAGAACCATCCTTGCATCCCAGAGATAAATCACTTTTGGTCATGGCGTATAATACTTGTATTGTATTCTTAATTTTTGTTTGCTAATATTTTGTTGAGAATTATCGCATCTATAGTTATCAAGAATATTGGTCTACTGTTTTCTTTTCTTGTTATGCAGTATTTATCTGACTTTGGTATAAGGGTAATGCTGGCCTAAAAGAATGAGCTGGAAGTGTTCCCTCCTCTTCAATATTTTTGAAGAGTTTGAGAAGG
>NW_006482573.1:0-472 GCF_000325575.1 Pteropus alecto | reverse complement strand
GGAAAGAGCTTGGCTTATTGGTTCCACACGCTGGTGTGGAATGGGGTGACTTGAGTCCAAGTGGTGTCCTTGCTCTGGCTGAGTGGTCGGGGGCAGGTAGCCTCACCTGTGTGAGCTGTGAATGGTGTGTGTAATGACCACCCCCCTCCCATCGTGACTGGGAGGTGCTGCTGTTATCGATCATTGCTGTGGGCCGGCCACCATCTCAGGAGCCGCAAGAGGGACAGCACTGTGAGAGGTGTGGCCCTCACCTTGGAAGATCTTAGCATCCAGGACACCAAGCGAAGTCCATTACAATGTGAGGTGGCTACAGATACACCCCCGAAAGAGTCACGGAGAACGTGCTGCCGAGATTCAGGACAGGGGGACCCCTCCGGCCGGGGAGAGCCCGGAGGCCATTGTCATAAGGAGTGCTGGCATCTACCTTGATGGACAGTAGGCTTTGGCCGCATGGCCCTTCTATGGCAGGAAG
>NW_006482572.1:0-472 GCF_000325575.1 Pteropus alecto | reverse complement strand
GTGTGTAATAGGGACACTTCCTTTAAACACATTGAAATATCTGTCATAGTTTTGAGCAACTGGTGTACATTATGATGCCAATTGCATATCAGAGAGAAAACCATTTTCATTACATTAGAATAAAGATCTATGCAGTGGATATTTCTTGCTCTTTTGTCTGAAAGATAATTCCTCCCTTTTAGTTTTTACTGCTCTTGCCTTCTGTATCATTCTAATGGATCAATGGATGAAGTGCCTGCAACACCACTGCCACCACAGGGTGACATGTGACCCATTAGGCCAGACAGAAACCTTTTTCAGAGACTTATGTGGATACAGAGAGGAGTGGTCTCTGCAAGGGAGAAAAAATTCCAGAGTTGCTGGGGGGTCATCTTTCTTTCCACGTGGGTAGAATCTATATGAGAAAGATGTTAACACAGAGGAAAGCGGAGCCAAGAGATAAGTAGATGGATGGATGGATGGATGGATGGAT
>NW_006482571.1:0-472 GCF_000325575.1 Pteropus alecto | reverse complement strand
GAGCAGCAGAGTCTGCAAGAGGCTTGTCCTCTGTTTGGATGGCTGGCTTGTTGATCATATTGCCACTACTTTCTTTTTTTTTTTTTTACCAATTTGAAATTCTGTGACTCAAAGGTCATTGATTATTTTTACTGCAAAGCATCTCCTGTCTTGAAGATTTCATGTTCAGACACATGGCTCATAGAAAAGCTGGTTATTGATTGTGCTGTGCTGACCTTCATTCTGATGCTTGTGTGTGTTGTTCTGTTCTACACACACATCATGACCATTCTAAAATTCCCTTCTTCTCAACAAAGGAAAAGGGCCTTTTCTATCTGTTCTTCTCACAACATTGTAGTTTCCATTGCTAGGGAAGCTGTATCTTCATCTCCATCAAGCCTTCAGCAAAGGAATCAGTGACTACTGATAAGAGTGTGACAGTGCTACTGACGTCCATCGCTCCTATGTTGAACCCATTCATTTACACTCTGAG
>NW_006482570.1:0-472 GCF_000325575.1 Pteropus alecto | reverse complement strand
TTGTAATGAAAGTCATTCAAATGAACTCGAACAACACAGCAGAGGAACAATAAGTAAACATGCCTTGTATGAGGTGCTTTAATGGTGAGAGTGAAAACAGAGTTTGTCAGCATAGTGTTTTAATCACAGCTGAAATGTGTGATTTTCAAATATAAAGCTTCAAGATGAATGAAATGTTCTGTGTGTTCATCCTCGCTTAAAATTCTGGCCCCTGACCTTGTCCCAGGTCATCCAGGGATATGTTGTATTTGAAGACACATCTGTAATGGATGGGGTTGCAAATGCTTAATGTCTCCTTGACAAGCTGGGATAAAAGGAGATGATATCTAGGGAAACGTTTGCCCAAGAAACAATAGATTCTTAAAGGAAGAAAGAAACACAAGAGAAGGAGAGAGAATCTCACCTATGATAATACATATGGAAAGAGAAGACACAATTTGATTAGCTTTTTATTACTTTTTTTTTTTTTTTT
>NW_006482569.1:0-472 GCF_000325575.1 Pteropus alecto | reverse complement strand
TTTTTTTTTCTCCTCAGATCCTCTCTCTTTTCTTATTGACGAGTCTGGTTAATTGTATATCTTTTGAAATAACAAGCTCTTGATTTCATTGATCTTTTGTATTGTTTTACTGGACTCTATTAATTTTTGTTCTGATTTATTAAGTTCTTCCCTCTACTTACGATGAGTTTTGTTTGATATTCTTTTTCTAGTTCTTTTAAGTATAAGATTAAATTGTCCATTTGAGATTTTTTTCATTTCTTGAGGTAGGCCTGTATTTCTGCCCCTATGTTGGGTGTGCATATGTTTACTAGGGTTATATCCTCTTGTTGTGTTGATCCCTTAAGTATTATGTAATGCTCTTTATTTTCTCTTATAATAGCCTTTGTTTTAAAATCTATTTTGTCTGATATGTTACCCCAGTTTTTTAATTTCCATTTTCATGAAATATCCTTTTCTAATCCTTTACTTTCAATTTGTGTGTGTCATTTGA
>NW_006482568.1:0-472 GCF_000325575.1 Pteropus alecto | reverse complement strand
TCCCTTCATTCTTGAAAACACCTGCTTTGAAGAATAAAGTATATGGTCGTCTATGACTGGAGGGTTTTGTGTTCCCTGATTCGATTACAACCAATCTAAGGAAAGAAGGTTCTCCGAGCGGGGGACGCAGTCAGCCCTGGACATGACACGCAGGGGAGAGTGAGCAAACATGTCTGTCCAAGGGAGGAGAGGTGGTCCTGACAAATTGGTGCGGTCCAAAAGCCAGGCTTTGGGGTGAGGAAATAATGCCAGGGATGGTCACTGGTGGACAGTAATATCGCCAGTCCAAAGGCAAGGGAATACGTATCTTCTGATGATGATTTGGCTTCTCATGTCATTTGACCACAGAAAGAGGACTCCCACGCATGTGGACACAACTATTTTCCTATAATATGTAAGTTAAATTCCTTGTTATAAATAATCCTATGTCTCCCTAAGCCATCTGTTCATTTATTTTTAGGGTTTTTTTTTT
>NW_006482567.1:0-472 GCF_000325575.1 Pteropus alecto | reverse complement strand
TTTCTCAAATTTAAATTGAAGACATGCACCAAAAATTGTCCCTGCAGCTAGTCTAGTGATCAGGTGATCAATGCCATATACTCACCTGAAAGGAGGTATGGCTTTGTGTTCCTCAACATGATGAATAACTTGAGTGCAGTCAGAAAATTTATGATTGTTTCACTCCTTTGAGACTCTCCCTTGGGAGCTTGACTGCAATTCTTGCTTATTCCCAAAGTATTGGAGAACAGGAAATTATGCTCGAGTCTTTGTTAATTATTCAGGGTACCTTTGATTTTCCTATTGACAAAGGTTTTTTTTGTTTTTTACGTATAATTCATCCACGTTACTTTGTTATTTGCTTAATTTTTGCTGCATCATTAAAATATCTGGATGTAAGTATATTTTTTTTGTTAGATATGTGTTTTAGTTACGCAGAAATTACTTCACGGTCAGCATTTTAAACATGTCCTATAGTATTTTAAAAATCCAG
>NW_006482566.1:0-472 GCF_000325575.1 Pteropus alecto | reverse complement strand
TAGATAGATAGATAGATAGATAGACAGATGATAAACAGACAGAAATCATATAAGCCTTTCCCCCTAAAATGTAGTAATCTAAGAACAGATTCATAAATACAACCAACTGCAAAAAGAAAGAATAATATAATAAAAGTTTTAGTTTCATTGCATATTTTAATAATGTAAGGAAAGTAATTATCAGAGACTTAGGTATATTGTTGTTTACTATTGTTTTTGACACCACTGTTACAATTATTACAACAAATAAAAAGTGGTATGGTGTTCAGTAACAGTGAAAATACATTTGTTTGTGGAGTCAGGCTTCATTGTCTGGGTAGACCGAAGATGGTCGTGATAACCACCAGTACTTAAGTTTGGCTATCTGTTTTGAAAGGTAGCAGAAGTGACTGAAAGCTACGTTTCTATAAAAAGTACACACATTGGTTTTACCAATAGTTTGTACTACTTGGAGAGATGTGTGCGTGCGTGT
>NW_006482565.1:0-472 GCF_000325575.1 Pteropus alecto | reverse complement strand
AACATGTTGAAAGAATGTGTTGCATCTGTCTTATTAACGTGGAGTGGTCGCATTTCTTACGGTGTAGATGTCACACTAGTGTGACTGTCTTTTTTAAAATGTCAGAACTAGTATTTCCAAACAAGTGCTCGCCTTTCTCAAACCTTTTGGAAACGATGTCAGCTCGCCACACCGTCCTGTCACCCTCCGCCGCTCGAGCTGCCTCTGCGCCCTTCAGAGCGGATTTCACGGTCTGTGGCACGTTGCTTTACGTGAATGTGGTGACAGCAAGCTCTCATTCTTTAGGCAGTCTTTCATATCTGGAACAATGAAAAAGTCATTTTTTATTAGTAAGTACGGGACATCTATCGAGTTATATTTAGAAGTCTATTTCTCAGAATAAAGGAATCTTAACTCGAGAGTTGAGAAAACTGTTTAAGTCTTCAACAGAATGCCAGTCCAGGCCTGACAGGCATGGGGGGAGGTTTTCGGG
>NW_006482564.1:0-472 GCF_000325575.1 Pteropus alecto | reverse complement strand
CCACTCTTATTCAATATAGTATTAGAAGTCCTAGCCAGAGCTATAAGGCAAAAAGGAGACATAAAATGCATCTAGATTGGAAAAGAAGAAGTAAAAATTGTCTCTGTTTGCAAATGACATGATTTCATATATAGAAAACCTTAAAGTTTCCATCATAAAAAAAAAACAGAACTAATAAACCAATTCAGTAAAGTGTCTACACACACACAATGAAATATTACTCAGCATTAAAAAGAAGGAAATCTTGACATTTTTGACAACATGGATGAAACTAGAGGGCATTATGCTACATAAAATAAGCCATTCAGAGAATGACAATACTGTATGGTATCACTTATGGGTGGAATTTTAAAACATTTAAAAGGTGAAACTCACAGAAACAGAATAAAACAATAATTTCCAGGAACTATGGGGTGGGGAAAACAGGGAGAGGCTCATAAAAGGATACACACTTTCAGTTATAAGATGAATA
>NW_006482563.1:0-471 GCF_000325575.1 Pteropus alecto | reverse complement strand
CTCCTGTTTCCAGGAAGAAAAGGGGAGATTAGAATTCCCTTCTTGCACTTGTTGCTTTTTAAGTGCTTTTGGCTCAAATGATCCTTACACCAAAGTAGCATAAATACGTTTGGCATATTCTGCCATCCTTCAATTCCAACATAAGGGATCATCCTGATAATCGGGGATTGATGACAAAGTTTGGTATCTCTGGAAGTTATGTGCATCTAGCTGAGGTATGAAATGGATTTGAAAAAATGAAGGAGAAGGAAACATGAAGTTTTCAGTAATCAATCACTTTATTTTTTTCTTTTTCTTTTTTCCATTAAGGAAAGATAATGTATTGGATATCACGACAATCTGAAATAGTGTGTAAGTATTTTGCCAAAGCTAGTAGTCATTGAACATATTAAAAAATATGTAAGCGTAAAAGTTTTCTGCCATAAATGCTGTTTTTAAAATGACAAACTAGGAAATATTGCAATATAATGA
>NW_006482562.1:0-471 GCF_000325575.1 Pteropus alecto | reverse complement strand
AAAATCTTAGGCAATTTTAGCTAAGATATAATGGTATGATGAAAGGTGACCAAATCAGCTGGGTTATAATCTCCCCATATAACATAATTAATAATAAAAAGGCATTCATTTATTTATCTGTTTGTTTTTGAGATATAATTCACTTGCCATACAATTTATCCTTTAAAGCGTACGATTCAGTGGCTTTTAGTTTATTCGTAAGCTTGTACGACCATCACCACAATCTAATTCCAAGAAATTTTTATAACCCCAAAAAGAAAATCTATACCCATGAGCAGTCACTTCCTAATTCCCAGGTCTGCCAGCCACTAGTCTACTTCCTATCTATATGGATTCTCCTTTTTTGAACATTTCATATGAATAAAATCATATAATATCTGAAATTTTGTGTCTGACTTCTTTCACTTAGCGAAATGTTTTCAAGGGTCATCCATGCTATAGCATATATCAGTACTTTATTCTGAACCCCAT
>NW_006482561.1:0-471 GCF_000325575.1 Pteropus alecto | reverse complement strand
AATTTAACTCTAAAACTAACACTAACCCTAAAACTATTTATAGCCCTAACCATGAACCTAACCTAAAAACTAAAGCTAATCTTAACCCTAATTCTAATCTTAACCCTAACCTTAAAACCGAACCCTACACTAACCCTAATCCTAAAACTAACCCTAACACTAACACTATTACCTTAAACTTATCCCAGTCGCTAACATTAATCTTAACTGTAACCCTAACCTTAACCCGAACCCCACCATCATCTTAAACTTAACCACAACCCTAACCCTAACCCTACCCTAACACTAACTCTAAAGTTAACCATAACCTAAACCTAACCCTAATCCTAACCCTAACCAGAAACCAACCCCAAAAATAAACCTTGCACCAACCCTATGTTAACCCTAAAACTAACCCTAATCCTAAACCCTAACCGTATCACTAACTCTAACACTGATCCTAACCCTGATCCTAACCCTAAAACTAAAGCT
>NW_006482560.1:0-471 GCF_000325575.1 Pteropus alecto | reverse complement strand
GTTCCAATTCCAAAGTTCATCCTTTCTTATCCTCCATTCCATATGACCTTAAAACTCATCATTTGACAACTACTGATATTTTTTGGTTTTAGTGTATGTGATGTGTAAAATATATACCATGTAATTTTCTTCCTTGGCACTCAGAAAGACTACATTTCTCATTTGTTCTCGCAGTTAGATGGGTCTATATTACTTAATCTAGTCAATGAAATGTGAGAAGTGATACAGCCACTTCCAGGCCTGGCCTCTAAACACTGTGCATCATCTCCATTTTTCATTAGTTGGTTAGCTAGATGCAGAGGATCCAATGGAAAGCTCTGAGACCCTGGAAGAAGAGTGGATGACTAAAAGGGCACAGGACTGTTCTTGGGCAAGAAATAAACCTTTATTGTGTTGAGTCACTGATGTTTTGTGGTTGTTTGTTTTAGCAACTGGTATTACTAATCTTGACTAATACACAAGCATTCCATG
>NW_006482559.1:0-471 GCF_000325575.1 Pteropus alecto | reverse complement strand
AGCATAGCTCATTTGGGGAACTGAGATATGGCTGGTTAGGTGGAAGTAAAGACAACTGTGGGTGATTGTGGGGCCTAGAGTCTGGGTAGAGATTGTTCTGGGTCTTCAACTTTATCCTCAGTAGAACAGGGAACTACAGGAAGTTTAGAACAGAGAAATGACATGACCTGACTTCCATTTTCCCTCTGGCTGCTATGAGAAGAATGGACCCTTGGAGGCCAAGGGCAAAAACTTGGACTCCAGCCAGGAGGTTAGTGGTCTGGTCCAGGCAAGAAGAAATAGAGTTCACACAAAAACTATACAAATGTTCGAAGCATCGTTGTTCATAATGGCTGAAAAGTGGAAGCAACCCAAAGTCCATCTACTAATGAATGTATCAACAAAATGTGATATAGCCATACAATGGAATATTCGTCCATAAAGATCAATGAAGTACTGACCCATGCTACAACGTGGATGTACCTTGAAAAC
>NW_006482558.1:0-471 GCF_000325575.1 Pteropus alecto | reverse complement strand
AGTCAAGAGAATCTGCTGCCATCCCCAGCAGTAATTCAGCAGCATGAAAATGGGTGCCCAGCCAAAGGACAGGTAGAAGTACAAATGCCCCCTGCTCTCCACCCGCTCTTGTTGAAGGTGCTGCCGAAATAACACCAGTCAGTAGAGTCCAATCACTAAACTGTTGTTTGTGCAGCAGAGTCTGGGGTATGGTGAAGAAAGACTTGGGCGGGGAAGAGGCACAACTCAGAGCCAGTACAACCACCACCTGCTCTCAGCCAGACCTGAGTCCAGGCTGCTCAGGTCAATGGCCAGTGAGATCCTGGGTGCTGTGGATTTCAGTCATTAAGCCACCAAATCCCAGCCTAGCAGACTGCTTTCCCAGGTAACTAATTTTAACTGCTCATCCCAGTTTGGTCAGTTCAAGGCGAAGCTAGTTCTTTGAGCAGGTAGGCAGTTGGTTAGAATGTCTTGGGTTCCGAGGCAGTTGGG
>NW_006482557.1:0-471 GCF_000325575.1 Pteropus alecto | reverse complement strand
CAGCTTCAGACCACACCACAGCAGCACCCAATCACTTCTACAAGTGACACACCCAAAGAAAAGAATTGGCAGGTACCAGATTCCCACTAAAGTAAATCCTACTCCTAGGGTTAGGCCCTGCACAATAGCTCCTCCACTGTAGTCATAGCCAGTAATCACAACCAATCAGACTGAGGGTCAATCCTTCCCATTGATGTACCAATAGCAATCAAGGCTCAAATATAACAGGAGGGTATATACAACCCATATAAGGGACATACCTGGGGTACCTGTCTCAGGTGACCAGGGAGACTATGCTACTGAGCCTCACAGGACACCTACCACATAGGCTACTCTACCAAGACTGGGAGACACAGAAGCTCTACCTAATATGCAGAAATAAAAACAGGAAGGTAGCCAAAATGATGAGAAACATGTCACAAAGAAAGAATAGAACAAAACTCTACAAAGAGAACTAAACAAAATGGAGAC
>NW_006482556.1:0-471 GCF_000325575.1 Pteropus alecto | reverse complement strand
ACAGAGCGCTCCGCCGCGTGTCTGGGACTCCCCCGACACATGATTTCGCAAGCACTTATCGTGCAAATGACTACAGTATTTGCTCTGTCTCTGGACGAACCTCCGTCTGTTTCCAGCATTTGTTTGGGACTCATCATTTAGACCCCGAGGAAGAGACGTTGGGCTCGCTCCCCGAATCCGTTCCTCATCGGTGTCAGAAGACGCATCGGGGCGGGGGGACCCACATCTCCTCGCCCGAGGCTGGCAAGGCCGGGCGGGCGGGACAATGGAGGCTCTGCAGAAACGTGTCACTCGACACTCAGAGCTTCCACAGGCCGCCCTGCCCCCATCTTTGTCGACGGGAAAACTGAGGCTCAGGAGGTCGCAGGACTTGCCCGTGTCCTCGGGAAGTGACAGTCCCCCTTTTCCTCAAAGCCCGGGGTCTTATCTCTCGCTGGACACACCTGGGGGAGCTGGAGGGGGAGACGAGGA
>NW_006482555.1:0-471 GCF_000325575.1 Pteropus alecto | reverse complement strand
TGTAAAAAATGGGCAGATGTTCTGAATGGACATTTTTCCCAAGAACACATACAAACAGTCAACAGACATATGATGCTCAACTTCACTAACTATTCAGAAAATGCATATCAAAAGGACAAAGAGATACCACCACGCACCTTTTACAATGGCTATCATCAACAGGACACGTAGTAACAAGTAAGGGTGCGGGGGAAAAAGAACCGCTCAAACACTGCGGGAGGAGTATAAATTGGTATAGTCATTATCGAAAACAGTATAGATGTTCCCCGAAAAATTAATAATAGAATTACCATTTGACCCAGCAATCCCTCTTCTGGGTCTCTACCCCCAGAATTGAAAGCATTTATTCATAAATATAATGCCTCCTGGAGGATCATTACAGCATCTATTATTCACACTTGCCAAAACATGGAAACAACCAGTGTTCTTCGATAGATACCTGGATAAAGAAGTTGTGTTACACATATACAA
>NW_006482554.1:0-471 GCF_000325575.1 Pteropus alecto | reverse complement strand
GTTGTTTCCAGTTTGGGGCAATTAGAAATAACTTTGCTGTGACATTCACATACAGATGTTTATGTAAATAAAATTTTCCTTTCTCTAGGATAAATACTTAGGATGGAATTGTTGAGTCATATGATTAGAGTATGTTTAACTTAATAAAAAACTGCCAGACTGTTTTTCTAGAGTGGCTGTGCCATTTTGCATTCCCAGCACCAATGCATGAGAATTCTGGATGTCCTGTATGCTCGCCAACACTTAGTATTGTCAGGTTTTTGTGTTGTGTATGTGTGTGTGTGTGTGTTTTACTTTAGCCATCCTAATAGATTTGTAGTTTTATCTCATTGTAGTTTTTTAATTTGTATTTCCTTAATGACAAATGATGTTTAGCATATTTTCATGTGTTTATTAGCCATCTTAGTTGGATCTATAGGTGCCCAATATTTTTCATTTTTTATTTTTTTATTTTTTAGGTGAGGCAACCCT
>NW_006482553.1:0-471 GCF_000325575.1 Pteropus alecto | reverse complement strand
ATGATGTGTTACGAGAAATAACCTTTTAGAAGTGATATGGCGTCCACACTCTAGCTACTCTGCACATTTCATACCCGTACTAAAGAGCTGTTTTATTTATGTTGCAGTCATTTGTGAAGGACTATATGATTTCTTTCACCAGACTCCTGCTGGGGTCAGACACCACCCCAGGGTCGGGCTTCCTTTGTTCTGTAAGTTAATCATTTCTGGGATAGAAGATTGTTCGCACAGACAGTCTGAAATCCATCTAAATGGACTTTGGCTAACTCTTCTATGTCATTTTCTTCCCTAATATCTGCTCAAAGACTAGCATCATGGTTTTTTAATTCCTTAAAATATGTTCAAGGGAAAAACATTATTTTAAATTAATAATCATGATAAATAGCCGTTCTGTCCACAGTTCAGGTGTTTTTTTTCCTAGCTGGAGATTTGAGGTCGAAGGTTTCTGACCCAGGAGGCCATGCTGTGGAG
>NW_006482552.1:0-471 GCF_000325575.1 Pteropus alecto | reverse complement strand
GGTCAGCAGCGTCCACTCTTCTGTGACAGCCTCCTTCCCTGGGCAGTGTCCTCACGGCCCATCCCTGTCACAGCCGGTGTCAGAATGCATCGTTCCTGAGGCTGAGTGCCGGTCCACCGTGTGGGCGGACCACGTGAGCTTGCCCGTCACCGCCATGGACAGGGAACATGGGTGCGACGTCTAAGTCCCTGCTCTGCCTCTCCTGGGACCCCCGAGGGGACTGCGGGTCACGGCCATGCTGTGTTCCTGCGTCGAGGTTTCCCACGGGCTGCACCGTTTCCACTGCCGCCAGCGGTTCCCAGGGTTTGGTTTTCATCTTCGATTAAAAACTCGTCAGGAGAGGGTTTCCCACGAACGGGCTCCAGACTCCAGGAGGAAGCAGGGCTGCCGTGCACGGGGGACGTGCCCACGCCTCCACGGGCGCGCTCGCCCAGCCGTGCGTTCATTCATTCATTCATCACCCACTCATTC
>NW_006482551.1:0-471 GCF_000325575.1 Pteropus alecto | reverse complement strand
CCCCTAATTTGATAATGTTTGACTTGAAGGTCATATCTGGTAGCTTATCTTCTTGCCCTGGGCTTCTGATGTGCTTTGGAAGGCGGCCCAATCCAGTCTTTGAACAACTCTCAGGATCATAATACTCCTAGTTTGTCCTGGTACCAGAGATACTATTTGAAATGTTTTGTGCCTTCTTCCCGGTTGGTCATCAGAACATTAAGATTACATGTGGCTCCAGATAATTTATGTAGTAAACCATTTGAATTATGTCTTAATTTTGAAGAATCTGTAAAGCATTTTCAACATAACAAAAAACAAACATATCAATATAAAAACATCACCAGCCGTAAATTTATGGGATACCAAGAATAACTAATAAGTAGCACTGAAGAGGAATTTTCATTCGAAAGGTTGACCAACTCTTTGTTATAATCAATTTTCATTCGAAAGGTTATAATCAACTCTTTGTTCTGCTTCTGTAGATATGCT
>NW_006482550.1:0-471 GCF_000325575.1 Pteropus alecto | reverse complement strand
TGGATTCTGAAGTCCTGAGAGACGCTGCAGGTGACAAGTGTCTCTAAGACATCGAGATCGTACAAGAGACGTTTCTGAATACTGGCCAAACATTTCCACCTTCGCGTCAGATTTGCTGTCTCCCTTTTTGCAGGGTGCAGTGACATGCCATGGCCCTTTCACATCATGGCCCGTGCAGAAGACGGGCAGGGAACAAGTCCCAAGTCCCCAGAGCTGGGTCACCTCTAGGTCACTGGGGCCAGGACAGGGAAAGGGTATTTTAGGAAGTGCAAAGAATGTTTTTATTTTAATAATTAAATGTTCATTTTAACACTACCTTCTGCTTTCATTTTCAATGATAGTAATGTCACCTGTATCTAAAAAGTGAGCTATCGAATAGAAACGGACTCGAAAATACAGAGAACTAAGTGATGGTAGCTTGACGGGAGAGGGAGTGGGGGGCCGGGTAAAGGGATTAAGAAGTACAAATTG
>NW_006482549.1:0-471 GCF_000325575.1 Pteropus alecto | reverse complement strand
AGCCTAGAATAGTCAGGATTCCTAGCTGAAAGCAACAGAAACTAAAGTTGACTGATTTCAGCAGAGAAAGAATTGGTCCTATTGCTAGGTTGTTCACAGAACCCTGGTAAGACATAGATTTAAGGCTATATAGCTAAGCGAAGTTCTCATCCAGCCAAAGGTGGATGGGCAAGGACACTTCTGGCAGCTCTAGACATTGTAGATTTTACTGCCGACACTGCCAGATGGACACAAGATACTCTCATCAGCACCAATCTCATTACTGTCCCGGGAACTTAATATTTCAGGAACTTCTGCTACCATTAGGGAGAATTCACTGTGATCCCCTGATGTAAAGTAGGTGTGTCTGCCTGGCAGAACAGGTCTTGGGTCTGCACGCTAGCTGCAAGTTTTCTTGGGAAAGCAAGTCTAGAATTTTTTATGTCTAAAGTGGTTTATAGGTTCTGCTTCCTTTCAAGAATCATAGTGTGT
>NW_006482548.1:0-471 GCF_000325575.1 Pteropus alecto | reverse complement strand
TATAGTTTACTCTGTATGCTCAAATGTTCAAAAAGAAATCCATAGCTCTTTATGTTGTGTTATTAATCTCGTCTTTCTCATGAACATCTATTCTGCTGGGTAATATAGGTAAGGAGAAAGTTTAAACTTACGCATTTACATTATTATATTTTCTTCTGATTTAAATGTCTCTAGGGTAAGCTGATTTGATTTCTTTCTCATAAAAGGTCAGTATTCCTGACTTCTCCTTCTTGCTCTGATTCTCCTCGAGATGATGTCCCGATGGGTAGGAAAGTGCACAAGACCACTAGGTGGCAGGGGAGAGTAGGGGAGTCTCATATCTACAAGGTAATCTCCAGCTCCGACAGGCCACTGCATGAGATGACTGGTCTGGCCTGGTCCCTGGATTAGGGATTATAAGATGATGGATCCCATCTGTTCATTTGGAATTCGTAGTCTGTTTTAGTCAGCCTTCTCCCAAGAAACAGAGCC
>NW_006482547.1:0-471 GCF_000325575.1 Pteropus alecto | reverse complement strand
TGGTTCTTTCCAGTTAAAGAAAAATGCAAATAGAGTTGTGCACAGTTTTTTGTGTGAATTTAATTTTCATTTCTCTAGGATAAATCCTAGGGGAATGCAAGTACTGAGTCATATAATAACCGTGTATAAGGAACTGTCAATTTTGTAGAGTGGCTGTATCATTTCACACTCCCATTAAAAATGTATGAGAGACTTGGATTCTGTGCATCGCCACCATTATTTGTGTTATTATTATTTATTTTAGTTGTTGTAGGCATGTAGTGATATTTCCCCATGCCTTTGATTTTCATTTTTCTAATGGCTACTGATATAGAATCTTTTATTATATGTTCATCTATTTCCCTTCCATATATCTTCCTATGCGAAATATATGTTCATGTCTCTTGTCCATTTTCTAATTAAATTTTTTGTTTTTCTAATGTTGAGTTTTGAGAGTTTCCTTATATAGCCTAGATACAAGTCCTTTGTCAA
>NW_006482546.1:0-471 GCF_000325575.1 Pteropus alecto | reverse complement strand
AACTTCATTAAAATTAAAACTTCTGCTCTGCAAAGGACAATGTCAAGAAAATGAGAAAAGCCACAGACTGGGAGAAAATATTGGCAAATAACACATTTGATAAAGGTTGTTATTGAAAATAAGAAATCTTAAAACTCAAAATAAGAAAACAATGTGATTTAAAGTGGTCCAAATAACAAACCCCTACCAAAGAAGATATTTAGATAGCAAATAAGCATATGATAAGATACTCCATATTATATGTCCTCAGGGAAATGAACATTAAAACATGATATCACTGCATACCTATTACAATGGCTAAAATCCAAGACATTGCAACACTAAACATTAGCAAGGATGTAAAGCAACAGAAATTCTTATTTATTGCTGGTGGGAATGCATAATGGTACAGACACTTAATTTAAAAGATAGTTTGCCAGATTTTTACAAAACATACTCTTGTCATAAAATTCAACAATCATCATCCTTGAT
>NW_006482545.1:0-471 GCF_000325575.1 Pteropus alecto | reverse complement strand
TTCATTCCAAGGATGAAAGGATGGTTCAGCATCTGCAAAATTAATGTGATACACCACATTAACAAAATAAAAGTATCATATGATTATATCAGTAGATCAGAAAGGCATCTGACAAGATACAACATCCATTTATGATAAAAGCAGACAACAGTCTTTAGAGTCACAAGTAAATGATATGACTTCTCCGGAAGCCCTGTGACCAAGGGTCTCCCCTGCCTCCCAGTGCATATACAGCATACTGAAAGTCTGCTATTTTGGTTGAAATTCACCAAGGTAGTCCTAGCCCAGGAACTACAAAGCACTCCATTTACAGACCCTAATAAAGGCATTGGTCCCAGGTTCTGCCTCTCTCTCTGTCTGCACTCTGCCTTGACCGCCTGTGTGACCCCTCAAGGAATGCTGTGTACATCCTCCAGGGCTTGTGAGTAATAAACTCTTTTTTAAATATTTTTATTAAAATATAGCTAACAT
>NW_006482544.1:0-471 GCF_000325575.1 Pteropus alecto | reverse complement strand
GAGAGCTGTTGACTTTCCCCACCAATAACTAGCATGAACTGTGGAAATGAAGTTGTGCCAGAAAGCAAGTCCCTAAAGCAATGGTTCTCAAAGTGTGGCCCCTGGACCAATAATACCAGCATCACTGGGAACTTGTTAGAAATGCAAATTCTCGGGCCCTATTCCAGACCTACATAATCAGACACTCTGGGGTGGATTCCAGCAGTTTGTGTTTTAATCTGCCCTCCAGGTGATTCTGATGCACCCTCGAGTTTAAGACCCATTGTCCTAAAAGAAGCAGGAGAAGGTCATTGGCATGAAATGAGGAAGAAGAGGAGACCGGCGCAGACCACAAGGACCTCAGAATTCACTTGAGAGAGCCTGGTCTTGAGCCTAAGCACAGTGGGAAGCCATTACAAGGTTTCAGGGAGGGAGCGGCACGATTAGAACTGTGTTTTAAAACGATGACTCATGCTGCCGTGAGTCCACTGA
>NW_006482543.1:0-471 GCF_000325575.1 Pteropus alecto | reverse complement strand
TGTTCCCCTGCTTTCTCCTCACCCCGCCCTCAGGCTCACCGTGCGCCCCGCCCTGCCCAGGGTCCTTAGTTTTGGCATCTGAAGCGGGATGCGGTATGTCCGCAGGATCAGGCCTACCTGCCTCTCCCCATCTCATCCTCCTAGCATCCACACCCAGGATTCAGCCACACAGAACTTCTGACCAGTCCTTACGCTCCAGAACATTCCTCTTGGCCATAGTTTAAGACCCAGAGGAAGAGCTTTCTGGTCCATCGATCCTTCCCAACGCCCTGAAGCTCCTGAGCAGAAGAGCTAGCTGCTTCCTCTCGGGTGTTCCCACAGCACTGCTGCCACAAGCAAACCATTCCTCGTGTCGCATTGTCATAAATGTCTGTCTCCGTGGCCAGATTGTGAGTCTCATAAACAGGGCGACTCTTATCCTTTCATCCCCGTAGTCCCAGCACTTAGCACGGTTCCAGGGCACAGAGTAAG
>NW_006482542.1:0-471 GCF_000325575.1 Pteropus alecto | reverse complement strand
TTAGAGTTAGGTTTAGGATTAGGGTTAGGTTTAGGAGTAGATTTAGGGTTAGGGTTAGGTTTTATGGTTAGGTTTAGGGTTTAGGTTTAATGTTAGGTTTACAGTTAGGTTTAGGGTTATGTTTAAGTTATGTTTAAGGTTAGTGTTAGGGTTAGGGTTAGATTAGCTTTAAGTTTAGCTTTACTGAAAAGGGTAAGATTAGCATTAGTTTTAGGGTTAGGGTTAGGATTAATTTTATGTAAAAGTTAGATTTAGTGTTAGAATTAGGTTTAGGAATAGCTTTAGATTTAGGTTTAGAATCCCTGTTAGGCTTAGTGTTAGGATTATGTTTAAGGTTTGGTTAGATTCTGGTTTGGATCAGAGTTAGAGTTAGTTTAAGAGTAAATTTGGGTTAGGGTTAGTTTTGGGTTCAAAATTAAGTTTAGGCCTATTGTTAGTGTAAAATTTGGGTAAAGGTTAGGTTTAGGGTTA
>NW_006482541.1:0-471 GCF_000325575.1 Pteropus alecto | reverse complement strand
AGCGAGGTGTTTCTCTAAAGTTAGTTACACATTAGTTAACAAAGCATTTTTATGTGCATGAAAATGAGAATGAGATTGCAAGGGCGAAGAAATGGTTACAATCGTAAAACTACAGCCCAATCCCCTCTCTCATCTAACTGGCCTCCTCTTCCCTCCTGGGTCTACACTGTTAACACTCAACTCCGGGCTCTCACCTCGTCCTTCCAAGTACTTGCTTCGTTCTTGCTAGAATTTAGCTAAAGAACAAAACAGGGTCCCCTTTGGCAGCTTCTTTCCTGTGCACTGAGGCTGTTTGGAGAATATACTCTGATTTTTTCAAATACTCAGAAATTCTTGCTTGTAAAATGTTGACGGGATGTAGCAGAACACTTTTATTTATTTTACTTTGCGGGGGCTAAAAAAAAAGTTAATAATTTCCCTCTTACCGTCTAAGTTCTTCTAGCTGGGCTAAAAATCAAATTAACAGAGACA
>NW_006482540.1:0-470 GCF_000325575.1 Pteropus alecto | reverse complement strand
GGTTAGGGTTAGGGTTAGGGTTAGTGTTAGGTTAGATTAGAGTTAGTGTTAGTTGTAGTGTTAGGGTTTTGCTTAGCTTTAGGTTTAGAGTTAGGGTTGGAGTAAGCGGTTAGGTTTAGGGTTAGTGTTACAGTCAGAGTTAGAGTTAGGTTAGGGGTTAAGGTAAGGTTTAGGTAAATGGTTTTTCTGGATTAGTGATTCACGGTATGGTTAGGGTTAGGGTTAGGTTCCGAAGTTAGATTTAGGTTGTTTGTTTGAGTTCCGGTTAGGATTATGGTTATGTTAGAGTTATGGTTATCGTTTGGCTTCTGGTTAGGTTTAGTTTCGTGGTAGGTTTATGGATAGGCTTACGGTTAGGTTTAGGGTTAGGTTTGCATTAGTGTTAGGGTTAGTGTTAGAGTAAGATTTCGACTTCGGGTTAGGATTAGCTTTAGCTTTAGGGTTAGGACCTGGTTAGGGTTAATGTTAGG
>NW_006482539.1:0-471 GCF_000325575.1 Pteropus alecto | reverse complement strand
GGGGGCCCTTGGTGGAAGGACACAGTGGACGCCCCCTCCCTTTGTCACCGATGGTGCTGCCCCCACGTAGGCATGTGACGAGGTTAGAAGCCCATGCGTGTGGATGGGCCTCGTGGCCTTGGGTGGCGCGTATGGGTTCCCAGGTGAGCGGTGGGCCCGCCGGTGCAGGAGCCGGTGCTACTTCCAGCCGAAGGGGGTGACCTCCTGGCCGCAGCGACCGCCGAGTTCATGGTTGGGGGCCCTTATTCCTCCTCTTATCTCCCCGTTTCACTCTCTTTCCATTCCCACTCATTTTTGGTTTTGTGTCTTAGGTCAGCGCCTGTCCTGCAGGCCCAGGGAGCTCCCCGCACCCCGGTCCTGACAATCGGTGGCCCGTGGAGGGCTTTCCTTTGGGCCTCAAGCGCCCTTTCGCGGGGGGAGGGGGGCTTCTCTAGCTTCCGCCCAACACCAGTTGTGAAATCTTCCTAAACA
>NW_006482538.1:0-471 GCF_000325575.1 Pteropus alecto | reverse complement strand
CTGTGTTTGTTTCTGTGTATTAGGTAGGTCTGCTACATCTCCCAGTCTTAGTAGAGTGGCCTTTAGTAGGTGTCCTGTGGGACCCAATGGCGCAGTCTCCCTGTTCAGCTGACCTGGGTGTTTTGTGGTTTTCCCTTGTGTGTGCCTTTCTTTTTTTTGTCGTTTAGCCTCAGTTGCTGTTGGCATGTCAGTAGGTGGGACTGACTGTCAGGCTTACTGGCTGTGAGGGTGCGCGTGACTGTCGCAGGTGAGATGTTATACGGGGTCTGGCCCCATGGAGCTCGAGTCACTTTAGCAGGGCTCTGGTGCCAGCTGAGTGCGCCCTTCGGGTGTGTGGTTTGTGGAGCTGTTTGGGTGATGCTGTGGTGTGGTCTTAACCTGGCTATCAGGTGTGTTGGTTCTGGAGCCTCTTCAGAGGAGCTCCAGTGCAGGTCATGTTTAGCCACTGCTTCTTTTTCTGTGGTTTGGGGC
>NW_006482537.1:0-471 GCF_000325575.1 Pteropus alecto | reverse complement strand
GTGGCACAGGAAGGACAGGTGACGTGAAGGGACAGAGAGCCTGAGTCTGCAGGAAGACAGTGACGTTTCAGACTGGAGTTGACATTCAAAACCACGAGGATGAGCTGTCAGATCAGCAGCCCAGGAGAGGGGCAAAGCCAAGGGCGAGGATCCCCCTGGGCCTGGGGCAAGTGAACTGGGGGAGAGGGGACTGGGGATTCACGCGAGCCTTCGCCCACCCGGTCCCACGGCCCCAGCAGTGTGCCAAGTGCAGCCAGCAAGCAGGACCCAGCCCTGCATTCAGCCTGCTTCCGGTCCAGAGCGGATGAGAAAAGCAGGAAGGGAAGTGGACAGCGTGGGACCCAGAGCCAGTGCCTGGGGGCGGAGACCAGGAAGCTCATCAGACTCTTCGCTTGGGTTTTGGGGAAGATGCTGAGCAGAGAGGACGGAGAAGCGAGGGCCAGGTCGCCAGGGGTCTGGTCTCTCTCACAC
>NW_006482536.1:0-471 GCF_000325575.1 Pteropus alecto | reverse complement strand
CATTCCTTTGTTCCCTTGTCCCTCATGTCTGACTAGATACCTGACAGTCTCATATCTGTGTCTGTATTCAATCTATTGCAACATCACACAGCTTATAGCCTATGGAAACTCCATTGTATACTCATAAGAGTCTGAGGGTAAATGGACAATTAACTTCGTAATATTATGAAAATAATTTTCTTCATAGTGTCTACAGAAGCTTGAGGAGTATTGCTGTATACTGTATAATCACAGTATCAATTTACCTTTAAAATCAAAAGTAAATTGATTCTTATATAATAAAAAAGTAAAAAGGTAAATATTTTAACAAAATATTGTTGTTTTGGCTTTTAACCAAACTAATCAAATTCATATATTTGAGGAACCCTATAACAATAACTTCTGAAGGGTAGATCACATTTCTATTTAAATATTGGTAATACATAAAATATTTTGCAGTAACATAAGTTGGATCTAAAAAAGTTTATATAT
>NW_006482535.1:0-471 GCF_000325575.1 Pteropus alecto | reverse complement strand
GCCAGAGCCAGGGAGGGCCTGCCCCGGGCAGGCTGAGCCCCAGGTCCACAGGTGAGACCACGTGCAGGTCAGACAGGGAGTTACGTTACTTAAACCCCCGGTATCGAGTTGACCCAGAGAGAAGACGCAAGCTGCACACTGCGATTGATTTCAGCATTCCGGCCTCTGCCGAAAAAATGCCGGGAATGCGGAGGCCTCTCCCCAGATTTCGCCACGGCCCAGACAGAGCAGCCGCGGGGGCAGGGGGCTGCACCACGGGGCAGGGCCCGCCGCAGCCCGCTTCCTGGGCAGACGCATTTCGGGTCTCCGAGACCTCGGTGCTGAGGCACCAGAACACCCCCAGATTCCTCACTTCGCTCTCAAAAGCCCCCGGGTCGCAGCCTGAAGCCTGTGCCAAACATTCCTTCCATCCCAAAGTGCAGGCGGGAAACCGGAAAACAAAGACGCAGGACCAAAAAGTGGGGAGAGGAG
>NW_006482534.1:0-471 GCF_000325575.1 Pteropus alecto | reverse complement strand
CTAACAATAACCCTAACACTAACCTAACCCTAACCATAACCTAAACATAACCTTAACCCTAACACTTACCATAAACCTACATCGAAACTAAACTCGACCCAAACCTTCAGGGTAACCTATACCCTAACCTATCCATAACACTATCCCTAATCCTAACACAAATCCTAAATCCAATATCTTATCCTAACCCGAACCCTTAATCTAATTCTAACCCTAAGTATAAGCAAGATCCTAACCGTAAAACTAAACATAATCCTAACCTTAATTCTAACTCTAAGCCTAACACTAACCCTAACTCTGAATTTTTCACTAACAATGACCCCAAACCAAACCCCTAATCGTAAACCTAACCCTAACTATAACTTTAACTGTAAAACCAAACCTAACACTAACCGTAACAGTAAACCTAAAGATAACTCTAAACCTAAGAATAACCCTAACACTAACCCTAAACTTAACCCTAACCCTAAC
>NW_006482533.1:0-471 GCF_000325575.1 Pteropus alecto | reverse complement strand
GTGTTAGGAGTTGGGGCCTTTGGGAGGTGATTAGGATGAGTTGAGGTCATGAGGGTTGGGTCCCCGTGTTGGGACGAGAGCTCTGGTGACAGTCACAGGTGAGCTTGCTTCCAGATCTGCTCTCCCCTCAAGTGAAGACAAGAAGAGAAGTTGCCGTCCGCGACTAGAAAGCGAGCCCTCACCAGACACAGGATCTGCCGGCACCTTGACCTAGGTCTTCCAGCCTCTGGAACTGGGAGGGATAAATTTCCGTTGTTTGTAAGCCAGCTGGTCTGCGGTATTCTGTCACAGCAGCCTAAATGGACTAAGACACCCACAGAGATGGCTCCGGGCTCTGTGATGGAGTGAACAACAATATGATCTACAATAAAATTTCCTACTTGAGCGCGTGTACTGTGTGCCCGACGCTTCGCACCCAGGATGGATGGGCCTCAGGGGGCCCCGTGAGGGATCCATCACGAGCCACATGTT
>NW_006482532.1:0-471 GCF_000325575.1 Pteropus alecto | reverse complement strand
GCTTGGCAGGAAGGATGGAGTTGTGCAGGCCTGGCCCAGAGCTTAGATGGCACTTTTCTGCCACCCCTCCCTGCTGCCTGTCGCTGCTGAGAGCTGGCCCCGTGGGTAACGGGGGGCAGGAGGCAGCGGGCGGCGGGGACGCCGGGGCCTGGTGTCCCCCGCCAGCGGGGAGCTGTGGAGTGGGCGGACGTGGGGGGGTCCTATGAGGAGTCGGGTTGTGGGGTCCCGGGGCAAGGCTGCTCCTGGCTTCATCGGTGTGAATCCTGACAGGTGGCTGTGACCTTTGCGGACGTGGCCGTGAGCTTCTCGCGGGAGGAATGGCGCCTGCTGGATGAGGCGCAGAGACGCCTGTACCTCGCTGTGATGCTGGAGAACTTTGCACTCGTGTCCTCGCAGGGTAAGGCCCTCTCGCTCCCCTGTGACCTGGACCTGACTTTGCGGTTCCCCTTTCCCCCTGTCCCCAGGGGGCGC
>NW_006482531.1:0-471 GCF_000325575.1 Pteropus alecto | reverse complement strand
CTTTGTACTTCTGGGAGCTGTGCTCCAGCACACGCACAACAGGGATGCATGCCCCATCGTGCTCAGTAACAGGTGCCATGAAGCTACGCCCTTGGTAAGAGCCGGCCGCAAGAAGCTGCTCTCTGCTGTACACTCCCAACAGCTTAGACTATTCTCTAATAGTCTAGTGGGGATCCTCTGGACAATTTCAGGAGTTAACGACCTTGTCAAACACTCCCCTGGGCTCTGCCTTCAGCAGGTTTAATTGTGCATCTACACTGTGGTCAACTGTTGGAGCAGCTGAGGCTATTCCCAAGCAAAGGAGAGTCAGGAGGAGGTAAGGATTCATGTTCCAAAAACCTAGGAAGGAAAGAGAAATGTCTGATTAGAACAAACCTAAAAAGCCATCCTATTTTCTGCTGAGTCATTATAGCCACTATGGTGAGATAAAAACACTTAATTTATCCTCTCCAATATTTACACGAGGACTGT
>NW_006482530.1:0-471 GCF_000325575.1 Pteropus alecto | reverse complement strand
TGGCCCTTTAGCAAGTAACATATCATTTCTGTGCCTTAGTTTTCTCATACGTAAAATGGGTACAATGGTACCTGCCTCATATGTCATTATAAGGACTGAATACATTACAGCATTAACACAGAAAAGCACTTAAAACAGTACTTGGCTTCAAGTAAGACTATGTCAAAGCCTGTCATTATCATCATCATCGTAGTCATTATTGTGTCACTGTAGATAAGGGACTTAACCCCTCCATTTCTCAGTTTCTTCTTTTGAGAAATGGGCATGACAGTAGCCACCTCCTTGGGCTCAGGATTCAATTACGTTTGTTAACCACGCCGAACAATACTTGATATGTTGATAAGTCATTATTATTTATGAAAAATTTTGACAAAAGCACTGAAACTAGTTCTCATTCCATCTTATGTTAAACTATTTGCAAAAAAAAGAAAAAGGTGAAGGAAGGAGGGAGGGAGGGAGGGAGGGAGGGAA
>NW_006482529.1:0-470 GCF_000325575.1 Pteropus alecto | reverse complement strand
CGAATAATTTTAAATCAGAGTCTTTGAGAAGAGCAGCTCCCACTGTGTACGCTTCTGCTTATAAACGACACTCTGTACTTATTTTTTTATGCGAAGTGATATATAGATAATTTGAATGGACTTCAGGATTGTTCTAAGATGGGCCTTGATAAGTGTAGTTTATGAAGCACATGTGGAATCTTCAAACAGCCACAAGTTGTGAAAATATTATGGAAAATTTGGCCCTCTTCGTTGTGGAAATTCGTAGGAGGCGGGTTCAGGCTGTCGTTTTTTGGACGTGAGCGTACATGCTGAAAAGACGTAAGTAGACTGCCAGGATTAACTACGTGGTAAGGTGTTTTGGTACTTCTGTTTCCATTTTGCCATGAAGAAGAGATAGTTATACTCTAAAGTTGAAAGGAAGGATGCACCACTTGTACAGGAAACTCAGTTTTTGTTGCCTGACTTGTATAATGCAGAAGTGCAGTCAT
>NW_006482528.1:0-471 GCF_000325575.1 Pteropus alecto | reverse complement strand
GAGAGGACGGCAGAGTGGCTGAAGATGGATGGGAACCAGGGCTGCGGGAAGTAAGGATGGGGACGTATTGTGCGACACGACTTCCTGTTGTGTTTGAAGTGGGCTAACATCGAATGAGAAATCAAGTACGACTACTTGCTGTGAGGCTTGAGGAAGGACATATTTTCACTTTATGATCGGTGGAACACTGAGAGAGAAGCGGTTCATGACCTAGGCGGGGTAGCGGGAGCGAGAGTCCTACATTCTCTCAGCCTAGATAACGAGGTAAACTGAGGCAAGCTCAAGTTATCAGAAATTGAGTCTCTTCGAGATCGCAGAGGAATGGCAATTATGGAAACGCATGCTACAGGCGAGGCTGTCGAGGGCTTGGAGCAGGCTGAGTTCATGGGCAAGGAGCGCAAAGAGGGGAGTCCAGCCGGAGTCCAGGCAGGACGCTCACTGGCTTGAGGGTGGGGAGAGATTCTTGGTGGA
>NW_006482527.1:0-471 GCF_000325575.1 Pteropus alecto | reverse complement strand
GTGTGTGTGTGTGTGGTTATGCAAATACAAAAATGTAGTCCCTGTTCTCCAGAGGCATATAGTCAGTCCAGTCCCATTTGTATGTAGGTGGAGCCTCTCTAAGCCAAACACTGGCTTGCAAAAACATTCTTTGGTTATGTAGCTTCATTCTGGGATCAGAGCTTCTTTGTAATTATTGAATTTTAGCATTGAACAGTGGTGGGAGTACTTAGAGATCATTTAGCCCTCACAGAATTGTAAAGATTTAATGAGAAAAACTCACTCACACAAATAGTAAGTACCGTGACAAATAGTGCTCAATATATGGTAGCTAAACCTGAATGTCATGTACAGTTGGTGAAAGGAGACCCAGCAACATGAAATGACTCAGGTCTAGTTTAGAGTTCAAGTCTCATTATTGCTAGCTCATGTCCATTCGTATCTTCTGCCTTAAAGAAAGTGTCATGATATAAAAGGGAGGCTAACTCAGTA
>NW_006482526.1:0-470 GCF_000325575.1 Pteropus alecto | reverse complement strand
AAAAAAAAAAAAAATACCGTTTATGGAACTCGTGGCCGTGTGGCTTCTTTTCAGCAATGTCGTGCATCTTCACGCTGTCTCGCACTCCCCTCCTCCCTCCGAACTGCCCACCCCCTCATGTTAGGCTGACTACGTAATCTGTCATCCAGACTGGGACACTTTGGAAAATGAAGGAGGCACCAACTGGATGCTGAGACCACAGGCGTAAACTGAGCCCCTCCTGGGAAAACCTGGATGCGTGGACATATTCCCCGGCTGTCACCCTCAACGAGATTACTGCAAGGTTGTCCTGGTTCAGACAGAGGCCGATGGTTTTAAACCTTCTGTTAAGTAGAGGTTAGCAGGAGAGACTGACAGCTAAAGTGGTAGTTTCCTGTACTCAACTGGTTAGTTGTGCAGCAAACCCGTTTCCTCTTTACCACACAGCTCGACTACATTTCCCAGACTTCCTTGCACTTAGGTGTGGCCAC
>NW_006482525.1:0-470 GCF_000325575.1 Pteropus alecto | reverse complement strand
CGGCTCCTGTGAAGCCATCGAAGGCCGTCTGCGCCCACGCCGCGTGCAAAGGCTGGGGCGGTCTCGGCAGAGGCCCCCACAGCGTCCTGCATGGTTCCGAAGGCCAGCGTCCTTGCTGCAGGATTGACAATGCGTCATCAAAGCAAGTTAAAGTCCTCAGAATAATACCGCCCCACCCCCCAAATGCATTAGCCCAGAGTCTAGAAACGGCGAAGGGTTCGTGAAAGATGCTCACCTTCACCGGGAACCAAGAAACTCGGAGAAAGAGAAGTTGAAGCGGGTGAGGCGAGGGACCTCGCCCACGCTGGAGGAGAGCAGTATCGAGTGCATGAAGCACGATGCTGGCACGCGGGCCGGCCACGCTGCCGCGCCGCTTCGTGGGGCGGGTGCGTGTTTCTCAGGAGCCAGCCGCACGTTCTCCACTCTACGAAAGTCTGTCTGCTCTAAGGTTGGACTCCCGCTGAGAAATT
>NW_006482524.1:0-470 GCF_000325575.1 Pteropus alecto | reverse complement strand
AGAGAGAGAGATTTGAGGAACTGGCTCACACAATTGTGAGGGCTGGCAAGCCCAAAATCTCTAAAGTAGACCAGCCAGCTAGAGACTCAGGTAAGAGTTGGTGTCGCAGTCTTGAGTGAAATCTGAAAAGCAAGCCAGCAGGCTGGAAACCAGGCAGGTTTCTATGCTACGGTCTTGAGGTTCAATTTGTCCTTCTTAGAGAAACCTCAGTCACATCTAAAAAACACCTTCGCAGGAACTTCTAGACCAGCACATAAAATTAGCCATCATAGGGACCAAAGCAGTGACATTAAGAAAAACAAATTGGAGGCATCGTAGTGTAATAAAAACAATATGGAGTTTGGATACAGGCAGATCTGCTCGTGTCGCAAGTTCTTATAATCGCCATATCCTCCCTCAGTTTCCTCATCTATAAAATAAGGATAATATAATACGCCATGCGAGTTTGCAGTAAAAATGAAAGGAGACCA
>NW_006482523.1:0-470 GCF_000325575.1 Pteropus alecto | reverse complement strand
TACTACTACTACTACTACTACTATTATTATTATTACTACTACTACAGCGTTTATCAACCGTGCTTCTCACAGCTGCAAAACTTTCAAAACAGGAGACTCTCATCTCTCTGGATGATGTCACACCCTCTTTTCTTCTCTGTGTCTAACATCCCAGCAGACCTTTGCTATGAATTGAATTATGCCCCTTTGCAATTCATATGTTGATGCCCTACCTCCCAATGTGACTGTATTTGGACTTTTAGGAGGAAAGTGAGGTCATAAGGATGAGGTCTTAATCCAACAGAATTGGTGTCCTTATCAGAAGAGGAGGAGAGAGATCTCGCTCTCTCTCCATGTGCATGCACTGAGGTAAGGCCACGTCTGGACACAGAGGAAAGTCAGCCATTTGTAAGCCAGGAAGAGAGGCCTCACCAGGAACCCAATAGACTGCCACCATGATCTTGGACTTCCAGCCTCCAGAATCTTGAGAA
>NW_006482522.1:0-470 GCF_000325575.1 Pteropus alecto | reverse complement strand
ACGGAGTTAGCGCGACTTCACTGCTGCCCGTCACAGGGCGGGGCCCAGGCGTCGGCACGGCTGGCAGGAGGCCGAGCCAGAGGACGGCGAGCGTGGAGCCTCTCGGTCGGCTGCGTGCCAGTTTATCGCTTCGCGAGTTTCTGGTTTTCTCAATACCACTCAAAATAAGTTGGCGCTTTGTTAAAAAAAAGATAGATGTCCCACACCTGTGTCCCCCCAACTACGGCGTCTTACCTTCCGTCCTCAGGCTGTCGGGGTCCGAGGCCCAGCTGTGGGGCTGCGCTCTGGGGCTGCTGGAGTTGGACTTTTACTCATTTCCTGTCCCCCGTTGCGTGCCCGGCAGTCTCAGCATCACAGGCCACGTCCGTCTGCTCGTGTGCCTCTCCCGTGATGTCATAGACCCTTGTACACAGCTGAAACATGCATCGGTCACATTGGAGTTTGGCTGAACAGAAGAAGCGACCCCAGCA
>NW_006482521.1:0-470 GCF_000325575.1 Pteropus alecto | reverse complement strand
CGCCAGCACGAGTCCCGGGTCCCACGTCTGAGGGACTCCTGTGCCCTGTGTACGTGCGCCTCGGCCCTCGACGCCGCTGTCCTGTCACGACCTCGCAGAGTGATCGGTGAGACGCGGAGCGGCCCCTTCCAGCAGCACCGAGGAGGAGCCAGGCCTGCGCCGACCACACCCGTTTGGCTTCCAGGCTGGGGACGTCTGTTTACGAGATGCCATGTCCAGCACTCCTGTGCAGAGAAGAAATCGCAGCTACCACTCATTGTCCCCCCAAAGTAGACACAGGACTGAGGCGGCCGAGTTCCCACCAATGAGCTCTGGGGTCAGCAGGCCCGGGGTCCGTCAGCTGCTGACCTGGGACAAGCCACCTGGCCTGAAGCTCCATCGTCCGCCTGAGGAAAGCAGCCATGGCATCCACTGCGGGGAGCGGACGAGGCCAGTGCGGGACACGGACTCTGCACGTGACAGTGATGACG
>NW_006482520.1:0-470 GCF_000325575.1 Pteropus alecto | reverse complement strand
GTCCGAAGGGTGAGCGCTGGCTCTGTCCACCCACTGCTTCTGCGCTGACAGCTGCTGGCCTTGGGCAAGACAGCGGCCACGTGGAGAACACAGCAGAGCGCTCTGGGGAGGGGGGCCTTCCTGACGAACTGTGCCCCGCCCACCAGGATCTTTGTGTTGGGATGACCAGGATGCCTCCAAATGCCGGCCTCTGGGACGCCGCATTCAGAAGCGGGGAGGGGCTACTGGCAGGAAGGGGCTGAGGTCAGACCCGCAGGGCTGAATCTGGATTTGGGGTTTTGTGGAACTGGAAGCCAGTGGAGGGGTTAAACCATACGGGACTTTGTCACCTGCCCTGAGCTTTCAAATGACCACAGAGAACTGAATCCAGCAAGAGGCCACTGTGGCCATCAAGCCCAGACCAGGGTACAGAGGTACTGAGTAGATCATCTGAACCTACTAGGATCAGTGTGCCCCAGACAGGGTGGGGG
>NW_006482519.1:0-470 GCF_000325575.1 Pteropus alecto | reverse complement strand
CCCTCGCAGCCGGCCCGACTCATCCCTCCATCTTGATGTCCCTGACCTGCCACCCAGCTGCCTCTCTTCCACGCCTTGGCTCAGGCCTTTCTGCCACCCGGAATGGTCGACACGCTGCTCATCCTCCCGAGACAAGGACAAATGCCGCCTCTTCCAGGAAGCCTTCTCTAGTGCCTCATCAGCGGCTCCTCTGGCCACAATGCCGCAGCCTCTCCACAGAAGAGATACACACTCTGGCGACAGCTTCCTATTCTTATGGGGAACTGACCCTCCAGGGTGGGCTCGTTCATGACCAGTGTCCACTGAGGACTGGGCATGTGACTCGCAGTGGTCCAATGAGATTCAATCCTGGGACTTGCGGGGGAAACTGCTCTCCTTCGCCCAGGCTAGAAGGGGGTGAGCAGGAGCCGCAGGCACCATCCTTGCCCTTGTGGCGGTCAGCCTCCGACGCCCCTGGCCACCTGGTCAGC
>NW_006482518.1:0-470 GCF_000325575.1 Pteropus alecto | reverse complement strand
TCTGGCTGTTAAATAATGAATATCAGAATTTTCACACTATCTATTCATTCTAGGGACAAAAAATAACGGGAAAGTAAAAGCGTGTTGTGCCTGATGTGTGAGCCGGTGTTTTCCGCAGATCCTGGCGGTGCACCTGCTCCACGCGGTGCTGCCATCGTGGGACCTGGCCGAGAGGGCGCAGGACATGGAGGGCCTCGTGCAGCAGCTGTTCGGCTTCCTGGGCGGCCTGCTTACCACCTGCTCCTCAGATGCGCCGCTGCTCAGAGGTGGGCTGCGCCCAGGCCCCGCGCCTCCGCTCCGGCACCCCTGCTCGCGAGCAGGCCCGGCAGCGCCCCCGTCCTGTCTTGCAGACCCTGTGGCGAGGCGGCGGGCCCGGCCGCAGGCGTCCCTGACGGCCACACACAGCAGCACGCTGGCGGAGGAGACGGTGGCCCTGCTGCGCGCACTGCACCGGCTGGGCCAGTGGCGCG
>NW_006482517.1:0-469 GCF_000325575.1 Pteropus alecto | reverse complement strand
TTTTTTTATTTTGAGAAAAAGAGCCACAGCACGCTTATAGCAATGATGTGTAACCTACTGAACATAAACTTAGGGGAGCTAACAAAGCATCCTCAGGAAAAATGGGAAGAGAATCCACAATAATGAAAACTACATACAGTGAAACCTCAAATACCTTCCACCACACAACCAACAAGATTATTCTGAACACAAAAGATACAATAGAATGTGGCTCCAAGTTACCACCTTTATTCTGTCCCTATTAGGGCAATAAGTGCCTGGATATATTCACCCCAAAGGAGCCACTGCCAGGATCATTCATTCTAAAGCAATTGTCTGCAGAGCCCACTGCATCTAGATCAACAATCCTGAAGGTGTGGAATTCAGTCACCTTAAGGCACAACTTTGGTGTGCTTAGCAATCATTTGGAGTTTTGTTTAAAATATAAAGTCTAGACACCTCCCTAGAGCTATCAAACCAGATCCTCTGA
>NW_006482516.1:0-470 GCF_000325575.1 Pteropus alecto | reverse complement strand
AAGCACCCAGGAGAAGCTTGTTGTTAGTGTTGCTATTAATACCATCACCGTCATTCGATGCACAATTTCCGAACTGGTTGTGCTAAACTCCACGGAGTTTAAGAGTGTTTCCGAAAGATCTGGCTTGGCGCTCCTCACGCGCCCTGGGCGGAGTCCTCCAGCCAGGCACGACCCCGTTCTCACAGTCCGGAGTCATTCAAACCGACATCTTGACTGTCCTGTTCTGCTCAGAGGTGCCACCTGCTCCACGGCCGGGGGGTCTCCAGCCCGGCATGAGAGCAGGGGGCTGGAATTCAGGGATAGTGGCCTCCATGTTTTCTTGCTGTGTGACTTTGGACAAGTGACATCCCTTCCCCGAACTCCTGTTTCTTCGTCCACAAAATAGGGTTAAAGTATAAACCCGTGTAACTGTTGGGAGGGTTTAAGATAATTTCCATAAATCGTCTACCCTAGTGCCGGGCATATAATAG
>NW_006482515.1:0-470 GCF_000325575.1 Pteropus alecto | reverse complement strand
CTCGACTTCCTCACCTGTGAAATGGGATAATAACAGCGCTGTCTCGTGGAGGATCACGGGAGGATTAAACAAAACAAGGCCTCACCATGGGGCTTGGAACTTAGTAGGTCCCCTCTACACACCAACAATCGCAGCCGATGCCTGTCGGGGGCCACCTGTGGTACGGGGCAGGCGGTGTCCGGCGCTGGCCTCAGTGTTCTCATCTGTAAAATGGGTGTTAGAGCAGCACCTGCCTCCTGGGTTGTCATGAGCACTCACGGGCATGGTGCGCAGGAAGGCAGCGTCCCGGGGCAGGCCCCTGGACTTGCCCCTTCACCCGTCGCTCAGCCTGGCCCCACCCCAGTTGCCTCTTGACCTGTCCCCACCCAGGCGAGGAAGCAGTAAAGTCTACGGGATGTCCCTTCAGAAGTCTTTTTCGCTCTTTCTGCTTTTCTCCAAGCCAGGTCTTAGCCATCGGTCTGTCCACAGTA
>NW_006482514.1:0-470 GCF_000325575.1 Pteropus alecto | reverse complement strand
CAGATGGCCACATAGCGGTCATAGGACATGGCGGCTAGGAGAAAAAATTCAGTTACACCAAAGAGGTCAGTAAAAAATACTTGGCTGACACAGGCATTGTAGTTAATGACCTTGTCACCTGTTGCTATGTTATACAAGTATCTGGGAATACAAGCAGATGTGAATGAGATCTCCAAGAAGGAGAAATTTTGTAGGAAATAGTACATGGCTGTTTTAAGGTGAGAATCCAGTAAAATGAGGGAGATGATAGTCAGGTTCCCAGTTATGCTCAGCATGTAGGTGAGAAAGAGAAAGATAAAAATCAGCACTTGCAGCTGAGGCTCATCTGTCAGTCCCAGCAGAATGAATGTTGTTACTGTGCCATTTCTCATGGCTGCCTCCTGATTTCTATTAAATCTGCATGTAACATTGAAACATTTTATTATAGATTATTTTTAAAAGTATGAAATCAATCACATTCAAGTTTTAAA
>NW_006482513.1:0-470 GCF_000325575.1 Pteropus alecto | reverse complement strand
TTGAAATGACTTTGTTGGTCTTTGAAACAGTAAAAATCATGCATGCTTACTGTAAAATATTCAGGTACCATAGAAAGGTAAAATGCCAAAGATGAAAATGACTGATCTTAGCGATAATTCGTTTTTTTTTTTTAGGTAAAACTTCAGAGTCATTTAATATAATATGATGCATGCAATCTGCTTTTTCCCTTTACAGCTTATTGAGGACATCTTTCCATGTCAGCAAATATACATCATTATTTTTAAAATTATTGCAATATATCCTATTTTCAGGATATTTTCACTGATTGAACTTAAGACTTCCTGGTAGGCACGGAGGTTATTTTTAGTTTATGATTAATACAGCAATCTACATACATCTTTGCACATTGATCTAATTATTAGGAAATGGTTGGGTCTTGAGTTTGGATTCATGTGGTGGGTCCTGTTATTCTCACAAATAATTCTGCCTCTCCCAGGAGCAGGAGTAT
>NW_006482512.1:0-470 GCF_000325575.1 Pteropus alecto | reverse complement strand
ACTCTCTGCTCCAATAAATTGTAACTTGTGAGGGGCAGGATCTAGCTTGTCTTTTATCCACGATATCTAGCATAGTACTGTCACATAGCAAGTCTTTAAAAAATGTTTGTTGGAGACTGTTTAAAAAAAGGTGAAAATAATACTAATTATGCCAAACTACTTCAAACTTCAAGTCCATTTTATTTGGTATTTATATGGCCTTCCCAGTCGATTGTTGAATATTGCAAGAAATGTATCTTGCACTTTTCTGCTTTAACTCTTAGGTTTTAGCTGTGTCTTGTACAAAAATCTAATTGAATATGGCCAATGTTTGCCTTTACCAGGAGCAATGAATATATGTGTTTAAAATAGCAATGGATATATTTGGGTTTGGAGTTATCAACTTACTATGTGTTCTTCATGACACTCGTTCTATTTTCTTATTCTTTGTCTTAATTTTTTGCTAATTTTTCAAATTATTGCACATTTTG
>NW_006482511.1:0-470 GCF_000325575.1 Pteropus alecto | reverse complement strand
AGTTTGCAGTACGTCATTTAACCTGGCATGCATTTGAGCTGGGGTGCCACTGAGTGAGATCATGCATTTGAAGCTTCCTAAGATTTATTTTAATATATTTTTGTAGATATTTGAAGTTCAAAATTTTTTTGCCTTTAAAAATATTTAAAATTCACTAAGAAATTTTATGTTTTCTGTTCTTTGATACTGGATTTACAAGACAAAAGAACAGAAAAGCTGGAACAAGGATTTTTAATATCCATTTAAGATTTTGCCTATATCTTATATGTATATATTTTTAAATATACATAACTTTCTAAAGGTTTTTAGATTTAGATAATCCACTTCATCAGCAGGTTTTAGATTCTGACTCTACTCTTCAAACACTTGGTAGCCCATTTTTACATCTCTGTTATTTGCAAACTTAGAGAAATTCAAACAAAGCACTCTCTCCTAAAACAACATGAGACAAGCAATGAAAAGGAAAAGTT
>NW_006482510.1:0-470 GCF_000325575.1 Pteropus alecto | reverse complement strand
GTGAGATCATACAGTATTTCTCTTTCTCTGACTTAATTTCATTTAGCGTAATGTCCTCAAGTTTCATCCCCGTTGTCACAAATGGCAGGATTTACTTCTTTCTTAGGGCTGAATAATCCTCCGTCGTGTAAATAGGCCACGGCTTCTTTACCCATTCATCTATCGACGGGCATTCAGGCCCTTTCCACATCTTGGCTCTTGTGAATCATTCTGCAGTGAACATGGGGGTGCAGAGACCTCTTCAAGACAGCGATTTCATTTCCTTCGGAAAAATACCCAGAAGCGGGGCTGCCGGCTCACGTGGTAGTCCTATTGTTAACTTTTTGAGGAACCTCCGTCCTGTTTCCCACAGTGGCCGGACCATCTGCAATCCCGCCAGGGGACGAGGGTTCCCCTTTCCCCACGTCCTTTCTTTTTCTCTCCGTCTCTTTGACGACAGCCGTGCCAGCAGGTGCGAGCGGCCGTCTCGC
>NW_006482509.1:0-470 GCF_000325575.1 Pteropus alecto | reverse complement strand
TAAAATATTTTTTAAAAATATATAAAACTTTAGATTTCTTTTAAAAATATAAAAGTTAAACATGGATGTTGTTCAGACACTCACAAACATTGGCTTGAAAGAAAAATGCTACTATTTTGGCTCTGAAAGCAGTAAATCATTGATATTACCATCTCAGGAGCTCTAACAGAATTTAAAATGCAAAGAAGTCGACAGAAATTATTGCCAAAAAGAGGCCTGGTCAATATCTAATCATTGTTTAGTTGCATTTGATTATCGTGAGCTAGATAAATTGCCAGAATTATATGCTATAATAAATACCATTTTATTCTTTACATCATCTGTTTCAGTGGCTGCCAATTCTCTTAAATGAACGTCTTCAAACTGGATCTTATTGTCTCCCAGTTGCCTTGGAAAAGCTGCCACCCAACTACTCTATGCATTCTGCAGAGGTAAGCAGCAAGCTGGCCATCAACTGTTCTTTGGCCAGC
>NW_006482508.1:0-470 GCF_000325575.1 Pteropus alecto | reverse complement strand
ACAAATTCTTATTTCTATCTTTTGGGGAAAAATCAGAAAGAAATGGTCTATCTGTTCTGGACAGTTTCTTCAACAAATGATCTTGGGAAAACTGATCAGCCACATACAAAAAAATGACATTGGACCCCTCTCTTATATCATATCCAAAAAATCAACCCCAAATGGATTAAAGACTTGAACTCCTAGAAGAAAACATAGTGGGTAAGCTCATTGACATTGATTTTAGCAATAATTTTTTTGGATCTGACACCAAGATCAAAAGCAACAAAAGTAAAAATAAGTAAGTGAGACACATCAAACTAAAAAGCTTCTACGGATTGGGAGAAAATATTTGCAAACCACATAGGCAATGAGGTTGATGTTGAAAATATACTGTGAGCTCACGCAATTCAATAGCAGAAAAAAGCAAATAACTCAATTAAAAAATGGACAAAGCACCCGAATAGACATTTTTCCAAAGAAGACATACA
>NW_006482507.1:0-470 GCF_000325575.1 Pteropus alecto | reverse complement strand
TGTCTTCCTTTATGAATTGATGATTTTCCATAGTGGTATACAGGCATAATTTGTTTTATTGTGTTTTGCTTTATTGTGCTTCCCAGATATTGTATTTTTTTACAGATTGAAGGTTTGTGGCAACCATATATCAAGCAAGTCTACTGGGCCATTTTTCCAACAGCGTTTGCTCACTTCATATCTCTGTTCCTTTTTGGTAATTCTCGTAATATTTCAAACTTTTTAATTATTATTATATGTGTTATGATGATCTGTGATTAGTGATCTTCGATGTTACTATTGTAATTGTTTGAAGATGCCACAAACTACACTCATATATAAGACAGCAAACTTAATTGATAAATGTTGTATATGTTCTGACTGTTCCACTGACCACCCATTCTCCTATCTCTCTCTCTTTCCTTTGTCCTCCCTATTCCCTGAGATATACAATAGTGAAATTAGGCCAATTAATAACCCTACAATGGCCT
>NW_006482506.1:0-470 GCF_000325575.1 Pteropus alecto | reverse complement strand
GAAATGAGCCAGAAAGCCTTGCTTAAGCCCCGATCCCCACCTGGTACCTCCTGTCCTGCTTGATGACCAGGCAGGTCTCCTGAATAGGAGGGGAGTCTCTTGGCCAGAAAGCCAACTGGAAAACACCCTCATTGAAATAAGCCAATGGGAGGCAGATCTGCAGGTGAGGGGGCCTGGGAGAGGAGACTGAGAGCCCACTGCCAAGCAACCAGGGCTGGCAATCACCTGGGGAAGAGGCTAGTGGCTGGGTGCTCTACCCAAAGGCCGATATGGCATTTAGAAGATGTCACCTGCCCTGATGAGGGCAGAGGAGGGGAAGGAAGTGGACAGGGAGACTTTACACAAAGTCACCCAGATTTGGACTGTTGAATTAGGCACAAAAACCAGCGGCTGATTTCTACATACCACAGCATCCACAGCAGGAGAATTGTCCCCAACCACCAACAAAGAGGGACACCTGGAGTCAAGGA
>NW_006482505.1:0-470 GCF_000325575.1 Pteropus alecto | reverse complement strand
TGGATCTGTCATGACTTTGACAGGTTAGAGACAGATAGTAGAATGGAGGTTTCCAGGAGCTAGAGGATGGGAGGAGGGGGAATGGAAAGTTAATATTTAATGGGTGCAGAGTTTTGGTTTTACAAGATGAAAAGAGTTCTAGTTGATGGTGATGGCTGCACAGAGATGTGAATGTACTTAACACTACTGAACTATACATTTAAAAATGATTAAGAGGGTAAGTTTTATGTTATGTGCATTTTACCACAATTCAAAGAAAAGAAAGCCACATGACAGCATCTGTATTTGCTGTAAAATTATTGTTTATTTCTTTGTTTGGTAAACTTTTATTGCTCCCAAGAGGAATAAAATAAAAATATTTCTCTGCCCTCACAGGAGAGGTGGGGTAGACATCTAAACAATGTGTGCAATAAAGTAACAATGACATGAGGGCCACAGGGAAGCAAGTGGCCAGGTCTTTTTTTTTTTTT
>NW_006482504.1:0-470 GCF_000325575.1 Pteropus alecto | reverse complement strand
TTTTTTTTTTTTTAAGACTCTGTATGGGAGGCCACCAGAGACAATGTAGGATGCTAGGCTGCTGTCTCTCCTTTGAGAATAACTTCTGTGCGGGTAGGCAGGGACCTTAGCCGACGGATGTGTGTGCCGTGAATACAGAACTTACCCAATGACCTTCAAATGCTATTTTTGAATTTCTTTTCACTGCCCGTTCAGTTTCCCCATCAAAGGTACCCTCCGATACTTCTCTGTACAACTCCAGTGGCTTTCAGCTTAGGGAGACGTCGGGGCGGGGGGCGGGGGGAAGGAGCAACTTGCCATAATTATGCAAAGGGTATGAAGCTCCATAGTTTGCAGTCTGGGTGCTCAGTCCCTGTTCCCTAACCCTCTGGCCCCTGGATCTCTCTCCTGAGTGAAATTCCTCCAAAAATAAACTTTTCATTTTCTGTAGAGTAGGAGAAAGGACCACACTTTGCCACACAGGATGCAAA
>NW_006482503.1:0-469 GCF_000325575.1 Pteropus alecto | reverse complement strand
AGGGTTAGGGTTAGAGTTAGGGTTTGGTTAGGGTTAACTTTAGGTTTAGGGTTAGGGTTATCTTTAGGGTTATGTTACAATTAGGCTTAAGTTTAAGGTTAGAGTTAGGGTTAGAGTTAGGGTTAGAATGTGGGTGAGTGAGAGATTTAGGTTTACGTTAATGTTAGGATTAGTGTTAGGATAGAGTTAGAGTTAGGTTTAGGGTTATGGTTAGGTTTATCTTTAGGGTTCGTTTTAGGGTTACGGTTAGGGTTAATATTAGTGTTAGGGTTAGGGGTTAGTGTTTGGGTTAGAGATAGGGTTTTTTATTGTTAGAATTGGGGTTAGGGTAGGGTTAGGTTTAGGGTTATGGTTAGGATTAGGTTTAGCTCGAGGTTTAGTGTTAGGTTTAGTGTTGGGGGTTAGATATATGGTTAGGTTAAGGTTTAGGGTTAGGCTTAAGTGTCAGGTTAATGTTAGGATTAGGGTT
>NW_006482502.1:0-470 GCF_000325575.1 Pteropus alecto | reverse complement strand
TGCCAAGAGCCACGCAGCGGCCGGCGTCCGCGCTCCGGCGTCCTGGGGACACGGGGCTCTCGGCCTGATGAGGGAACGAGCTGCACTTGTCTGGGGGAGGGGAGCTGGGTTCCCTTCAAAGGCCCCTTCAGACCTGGTCCAGGCGGAGACAGACTCAGGAGCAGCCTGGGGCAGCGGCCGGGACGGCGGCTCCGTCACCTCGGGTTACCCCCGGGAGGCACAGGTCCTGGCGGAGGGCCGGGGGCCAGCAGTGTGGACCCCGGGGCTCCTGAGGGGGCCCCCGCCTTTCTCAAGATGCAAGGCGGAGCCAGCCCCCGGTGCAGCAGGACGGGGCGCAGCACGCTCTCCACGCTGCCGCTGCAGGAGCCCCCGCCCCGAGCCCCCCGGAGAGCACTGGCCCAATGGCCAGTGTGCAGGACAGCCACACTCCTCACTGCCAGCCAGGGGCCACGGCGGGGCCAGCGCAGGAC
>NW_006482501.1:0-469 GCF_000325575.1 Pteropus alecto | reverse complement strand
TTTTTTTTCCCTAATTAACTTGGATTAACTTGGCCTCTCTTCAAAAAATCAACTGACAATTTTTGTGTGGCTTTATTTCTGTTCATTGATCTGTTTCTCCATGCTAAGCCAATACCACACTGCCATGTTTACCAAGATTTATATTCATTCTTGAAATTAGGTTGTGTAAGTTTGTCAATATTTTTCTTCTTTTCCAAATTGTTTTTGCTATTCTAGGTATCTTGCATTTAGATACTTACTTGAGAATCACTTGTCAATTTATCAAAAACAAAACAAAACAAAACGAAACCTCTGAGATCATAATTAGGTTGTGATGAATCTGCAGATCAATTTGGGGAAAATAAATGTTTTAGCAATAAGGGATTTTCCAATCTGTCAACGTGGTATCTCTTCTTTCATTTATGTCTTCTTCAAATTTTCTCAAAAGTATCTTACAGATTTAGGCAGATTTATTTCTAAGTATTTTTTT
>NW_006482500.1:0-469 GCF_000325575.1 Pteropus alecto | reverse complement strand
GCATTTGAAGAAAGGGCACTGCTGCCTCTTTAAGACACTTGTTTGTAGAGATTCATCGTGCACATAATTAAAACAGCAGTTCCCAGTCTCTTTTTCTCCGTTCCCACTTGAAGCTCTTTTAGTCGGTTATTTTTATATTTATCTTCATACGTCTAAAGATCATGCTTGTATTATATATATTGATTTTCCAGGTTCAGGCATTATCTTGTTGTAAACAGTAACTCTGAGATCAGTATCCGTAATCTTCCTAATTAGGCTGGTTAGGTTTTCACAGCAAAGTCATTTCCTGCCGAAGATGAAGGCCACATTCCGTGTTCTGGGAACCGATGTAAGGAACAAGGCTGTGAAGTCTCAGCATCCAGCATTCAGTCATTCACATGCTCTTCCTGTGTGCATTGCCTTCCAATATGCCTGACAGCTCCACAGCCAGAGACTCTGCTCGCCTTCTCCAGAGAATGAACCTCCTTCA
>NW_006482499.1:0-469 GCF_000325575.1 Pteropus alecto | reverse complement strand
TTTTTTGGGGTGTTACTTATGCATATATTTAATTTACATACCTGCATTGAATATGAATAGTTCTTTGCTGCTTTTGGGCATGTATTTTTCTCTAAGAACAATCACCATGGCTTCTACCTCTCCCAGCTACTTCCATGATTTCTTTCTTAACTTCCTAGAGCATCAGCCCTCTCCTTAGAGGCTCATTTTAGCTGTAACACCTCTCCATAGACGCATATTTTACAAAGCTGTTATAGTCAGGTGTATTATAGGACAAGTGGAGAGACATACTCTGATTTGATAATCATCTTACACTTTAAAACAAGATAACTTGTTTTAAAAGTTAACACTGCTTATATTTTCATATTTTGCAGTATTTCTCTAGGTGCCTTATCTTTAGGTATCTATCTTTTGACTGGTATCCTTGGCTCTCCCAAATAGTTGCAAATTTTTCCCCTCAATTTTTTTATTGTGGTAAAAATACACATAA
>NW_006482498.1:0-469 GCF_000325575.1 Pteropus alecto | reverse complement strand
GACTTGACCACCTAAAAGGAAGCAGTTAAACTCAGAGCACCATGTCATGATCATCCAATTGGTAACAATATCCGATCTGAAGATCTAGGCCCACATCCAGCTTGGCCCCTGCTATCAGAAAATATTGTGGACACCTTGTTCTACAGAATCAAGCTGTCACCTGTAGAAGGAGAAAGAATTAAGAACTCGGTGCATGGTTCCAAGACTGTCTTCACTTTAAAGTATTTACGATAGAAATTTGGCCAAAGACAACAACCCGTGTCATCATAAAAGTACATTCAGCACAAACTGGTTTCACATCAGCAGTTTTCCCTTTAGACCACTATTGAAAGGTGACCATACCTTATAGCACCAAGTCTTTCTTCTGGTAATAGAACATAGTTTGTGCACTAAGAAAGCTGGATGAAAGCCTGAACTGTTTTGCGAGCTACTCTGTTGGAGAGCCTGGAAGCAAGGCCAAGCATTGCTT
>NW_006482497.1:0-469 GCF_000325575.1 Pteropus alecto | reverse complement strand
AGACTTAGGCCTGTGACACCAAGCCTGGACTCTCCGCACAGGAATTAGAGTGCAGGTTCAGGCTCCCAAAGTCAAGACCATCTAATTGTTAACCGACTAGAAGGAACAACTGCTTACACGAAAACCAAGGTAGCCAATGTGAACAGAAACTCAAGTGGAGTACTTGGATCCCAGACAAAACTGTCTTCTCTGAATAAAAGGAAGAATGTAGAACTCCCTGGACTTCCTAATAGGAACGCTGTCTTCCCTTGAAAGGACATGGTGTGGTGACACAGGCCCAAGGGACAAAGCCTGTATTTTCCTAACGATTAATAAAAAGGAAACTGTGACACGTGGCAAAAACCTGTCCTCTTGAAAACTAGTAGATAGGAGACCTTACCGACCAGGGCAACCCTGTCCTCAGGAAAGAGAATCAGAACTCGAGACCTAGGACCTTGCCTCCTGCCTGGATTTCAAATCAGGAACCAGA
>NW_006482496.1:0-469 GCF_000325575.1 Pteropus alecto | reverse complement strand
TCTTTGCTTCCAGCCACTGTGGTGAGCCAGCACATACTCGTGCTGTGGAAACAAACTCTTGTCTAGTCACTTGCCTTAAGTGCCCCCAAACACTCTCAGTACAGATTCCCTTGTTCTCATTAAACAAGAGCTTAAAGGAGAAGCTGAAAATACATCTCAAATTATTTCAAATTTGGTATATCCCTTCTTAAGTCTCTCTGAGTGTATTTGAAGACCTCTCCCCATTCCTCAATTTCTTGGTTGTAGGCACATGGTCAAAAAAGAACAGTTTATAAGAATAAAACATATGACCCAATTTCCTTTCATTTTTACTCATACAGATGTCATTTGATGAATAATTTTGTGCTAGGGGTGGGAAATACAAAGATGAAGAAGACATTATCCTACTGGAATGAGTCATAGTGGAGTAAATAAACAGATATGCAACTAACTATAACATCCCATGATAAATAAAGGTATGAAATACAGC
>NW_006482495.1:0-469 GCF_000325575.1 Pteropus alecto | reverse complement strand
CTAACCCTAACCCCTTACCATAAAGATAACACTAATGCTAAATTCAACTCTAAAACTAACGTAAACCCTAACCCTAGCCCTAACATTAACCCTGATCCTAAACATAAAAGTTAAGCTTATCCTAACGCTAATTCTAAACCTAACCCAAACGCTGACCATAAACCTGACTCTAACACTAAAACTACAGCTAATCCTAACTTTAATTCTAAATTTAACCCTAAAATATACGCTAAAAATAATCCCAATCCTAAACCTTTCCTTAACCCTAAAACTTAACCTAATGCTTACACTACCCTAACACTAACCCTAACCCTAAACCTAATCCTAACATAAACTTAACCCTAACCCTAATCTTATCTTAACCTAAAGCTAACCCTAAACCGAACCCTAATATAAACCTAATCCAATTCCTAAAACTAAACATAGCCGTAAAACTAACCCTAACCCTAACACTTATCCTAAATCTAAC
>NW_006482494.1:0-469 GCF_000325575.1 Pteropus alecto | reverse complement strand
GTGTCGTGAAGGGCTCATTGTGCCTTCCTGAGCAGTGACACTTTATCTGAGTCCTCACAATATTCCAACAAGGGTAGGGGTGACACATGACCAGATTTCCTTCAGAAAGATGACTCAGGTGCCTGTGGAGGGGAGCACAGAGGAGAGGAAAGTTGGAGCAGGGAGTTAGTAACCACTCTAGGTGGGGAAGTCAAATAGGTAGATTGCCTCCACGGTAAAGGAGTATAATCTTCAGAGCCAACAGTGAACTCCAGAGTCGCTAAAATCTAAAATGTGAGTTGGGCTTCTCAGCATCGTCTATTTCTCCTGCTCTGTGTGAGAGTTACTATAAAGCCTATCTTCGCTTCCCAGCTGCTTTCTAATCCCAGAGATAAAGGTGAGTAATCCAAAGGAAAGGGCCCCCGAAACCAAAGAGAATATTTATTTTAAGTAGATTGACGTCTGTAGGAAGGGGAGGAAAAAAAAAAAA
>NW_006482493.1:0-469 GCF_000325575.1 Pteropus alecto | reverse complement strand
TTTTTTTCTTAATATATAAAATTATCACTATAAACATCTGTCTAAGAATTGCTTTTGTAGCATCCTCATAGGTTTGAGTGCACTGTTTTCATTTTTATTTGTTTCGAGATTTTTTAAAAATGTCCCTTTTGATTTATTCTTTGACCCATTGGTTGATCAAGAGTATATCGTTTAGTATTCACATGCTTGCCAATTTTCCAAATTTCCTCTTGTTGAATTCTAGCTTCATAGTATTTCAGTCAGAAAAGATATCTGGTATGATTATGACATATATATTTTTTTTAATTTTGTAGCTTATCATATAATCTATCATGGAGAATATTTCATGTGCACTTGAGAATATGTATTCTGCTGCTGTTGGTTAAAATGTTTTACGTATCTCTGTTAAGTTCTCTTGGTTTAAAGTATGGTCAAATCCAACATTTTCTTATTGTTCTTCTACCTGAATGATCTATCCATTGTTGAAAGT
>NW_006482492.1:0-469 GCF_000325575.1 Pteropus alecto | reverse complement strand
TTCTCACGGTGGGCCGGATGCTTCCACAGACCCTCCGGGTCACTGTCCCAGGTCCTGAGTGCGTCAGCAGGAGCTACCTACTTACAGCTGGCGGGGCCCTCGCGCTCGCTCTCCGATCTGTGGAGGAAAGGTCCCGACACCACGCAAGGCCGGGAGGAATCCCCTAAGCTGGCCAAGACAACAGATCGGGAGCAATAAAACACTCCGGAGAATGTGGAGACCCCGGCTCCCCATTAAAGACTCGAAGGACGCTGAAGAGGTGGGTGCCATTTTACCCTTCTCCGAGGCACCTGGCTAGTCCACAGAAATACCAAATCTGTTATGGAAAATGACTGAGAACCACCATAAACTCATCCGGATATGAGCCCCAATTGGAGCCACTGCTGTATAAACGGTGTATTTCACGCAGCAGGTCAAAATGCTATTTGGCGGATCACCTTTTTGAGAATTATTCCATCTTCAGGGATGA
>NW_006482491.1:0-469 GCF_000325575.1 Pteropus alecto | reverse complement strand
TACTTTATAAACAAAATTCAAGAACATCATCATTTTCTGTCTTTATTACATTGGTGCACGATTTGAAATGTTGGACTGTGAATTCCAGACACTAAGTGGCCCTGGTGGAGAGCATCTCCAGAAGTTTCCTATTTCTACTTTACATTCATAATTATATTTTACATTAATAGTTACACATTCATATTTTTTCTCATCATCCAAAGAAATCTGTCCACCTGATGGTTTCAAGAAGAGTCCCCATTCCCCACACTTTGCTTCTTATGTCTCTATTTGTGTTTGAAGGCGAATACCTCTGAAGGATAGAGCAGTTCTGACAAACTTCGACTACAGTGATGCTGCTTGTTGTTGTTCTTTTATATCAGAGTGTACCTGTTGAGATGAACAAGAAATTAGCTCCATATACAAAAGCCAATATTTTCCCAAGAACGATCCAGGTAATCTGATTACTTTTATTTGGAAATCTTGTCTC
>NW_006482490.1:0-469 GCF_000325575.1 Pteropus alecto | reverse complement strand
AAAAATAAAAAGCTGAGCATTTCTTCCCTAGATATATGTTCACAGAGATAATCAGACTTTTTGAAGAATCACACACCAGTTTCCCTGATCGTAGTAGCTTTGTAGAATATTGACATTATTCAAAGTCTGACAAGCAGCTTCCAATTCTCCCTCACAGAACACATGGTAGTAACGATGAAACACAGGACTTGGGTCATGGGATTCTACTGGACCAAATGGCTCAGTAGGTTTGTCTTTACCAGGGTTTCCTTTAAGGTGCCAAGGAACCAGTAAGTCTTGAGAATGAAAAGAAGTCCTGTTAGTGTGAATAGGCAGCTTGGAATTAGTAACTTTCCTTGAATTACAACCTCCCTTCTGAAAATCATTAACAGAGGGGGCAGAACATGCTGAATCTTGATTGCCCACATCAAGCATTTGCTCCACAAGCAATCCTTGCACTGATGTATCATTGCTGATGTCCTCTTTCCTT
>NW_006482489.1:0-469 GCF_000325575.1 Pteropus alecto | reverse complement strand
CAAGTCACCGTCTATATCCTTGGAAAGGGGCCACCCCAGAAAGATGGGGTCAGTCTCACCTGGGTGTGCTCGTGACTGTCAGGACACTACACTGTGATGTGCCATTTGGTAATTTATGAAGCTCCTCCTCCAGGAGCCATGTGGCCATTATAGCCTGGCACCGTAGAGAGCACATCACAGTCTGATAGCCTGAGAGGTCACCTGTCCACAATGCTTGTAGTGAAAGGCACTCTCAACCGCGTACCCGCGGTGCGGGAGAAGCTGCCCTCCCCAGGACCGCATCTGCGGGGACAACCGCCATCTACAAGGGGGGCAGGGCTGCTCCCTTTTAGATATGATTTCTTTAGCCATTTCCTAATATTTTGTTTTAATAAAGTGATAGGGAGAAATGTCATTGCGAATTATGCCTCTAGGTTCTTTGTAACATCCACGGATGACTCAGTGACATAATAGGAGTACCAAAAAAAAA
>NW_006482488.1:0-469 GCF_000325575.1 Pteropus alecto | reverse complement strand
GACAGCTGGGCCACACGGAATGATGTTCCGCTTTGTAACCAAGTGCTCTGCTGTGGTTCGGTCGCTTCCCTAGCCTGGAGATGACCCAGAGACTCCTGTCTTTCTCATTAACTACGTGGCAGCATCGTACCCAGCTCGAAGGCTGCTGAGCAGACCATGTATTTGGAGCAGCTCGCACGGTTCCTGGCACGGACGGACAGGTACGGCCACGTCTATGCAAAATGGGCTGCCCCTCTCGGGGCCAAAATGGTGGTATTTACGAAAATCTCACTTTTGTAATTTTAGCCTGAAAGGTGAAAAGAAAAAGTGAAGAAAGAAATCTGCCGGCAGAAACATCTCTTTGGAGAAAACTGTTTAGCAATTTAAAGCTCTGAAACAGATGGTTACGTCGCAGTATGCCCAGAGAGAACTTTTCTGAGGTTTTTTATTAAGGTAATTGTTTTGTGAAGAACAGGATTGATTTTTTTTT
>NW_006482487.1:0-469 GCF_000325575.1 Pteropus alecto | reverse complement strand
CTGCACTCAGCAGGAGGCAGGGCTGTAAATCAGCCCCCAACTTCGAGCAGCCTCCCAGGTGTTCCTGGTCAGGCTCTCTGGTCCCAAGGACTCAAGAGTGACATCAGCTGTGGACTCTGAGTTAGCTCTCTTGCCTGCAGGGGCTCTTTGTTTTGTGGTCTCCACTTAAGCCAACTCACTCCCCAAGTTCCCTGGCCAGCCAGTGCCACTGGCTTCCCCCTGCGGACCACGGGCTCTGCTCAAGTGTTGCTGGGCCATGCGGCTTCCAGGTGTCCTGGCCAGACTTTCTGGTCAGTGGCCTGGAAACGCACTCGGCAGCGGGCGGGGCCGTGAATGAGTGCCCTGGTTGGGTGGAACCCGAGGGCCTGGTGCACACAGCCTCCAGGTGTTTCTGGCCAGGCTCTCTGGTCCGGAGGGCTCAGGAGCAACATCAGCTGTGGGCAGAGCTATGAAACAGCTCCCAGCCTGC
>NW_006482486.1:0-469 GCF_000325575.1 Pteropus alecto | reverse complement strand
AAGTTATTGTCTGAGAACCATCTGCAGACGAATGGAAAGGCTATGACACTTTTGAATGATTTTGGGTTGAAATGATTGTGGCCTTGGCTTCATGTTCACCTTTGTCAGGACGGACCCCAAATTGCTTTTTGAGATGAATTTTACCTTTGACTATGGTCCTCCTTTGCATGATATTATTTTGAAATTAATGCTTTTTTATTTAGGAACTTGTGTCTTTAAAGCTCCTCAACTTTAACCCAAGATGTCACTGCAGTGACTATGAAAGAACATAGGTCTGGACATTAACCAACAATGTAGAATTTCTGCAAACTCAATGCAGCATCACATGGGTTAAAACCTCATTAGAGGAAATCAGTATTTCTAAAGACTATCTGAAGGCTCTAGGGCCACGTAGTCCTGTTCAATGTATAAACTAAAAAATCTATCCTACATGTTTAATTAACCTTTTTTAGTTGCAAGCAATGGAAAC
>NW_006482485.1:0-469 GCF_000325575.1 Pteropus alecto | reverse complement strand
GTCCATTTGGCTTCGACGGTAGAGCATTTTTAGGTCCTCTGGGATGACTGGAGAGGGAGGGAGCTCGGCACAGAGAACTACCACTGCTCCGGGCTTGAAAAGACCCCACAGATGGGGACATCGGGGAGCTTCGCTCTTCAGCTCCCCGTGCAGACTCGGTGTCGCGATAACTCCGCGCGGTCCCTCCAGCCTGCTGGCGGTGACTGTCACACCCCGGAGGGCTGAAGGAGGAGAGTAGGGGGCAAATCAGAAGATTCGCACGGACACGTCTAAGAGTAGGAATTCTGATTCAAAAAATCGAGACACCATAAAAATTCTGTTTCTGAAGATTTATGCTCCACTCAGTGCCAGGAGGACTTGAGGTGGCTAAAAAAATACTTACTTGGAAAGCAAACAGAACTATTGGGTTGTGACATTGAGAGCCATAAAATTTAAAATAATTTTATATAAAACTTCAATTTTTTTTTTT
>NW_006482484.1:0-469 GCF_000325575.1 Pteropus alecto | reverse complement strand
CTGGCTCGCCCCGCACCGGGCTCAGTCGCTCCGCTGACCCGAGACGCGTGCGCATCCTGTCGGGGAAGGATGTGGAGGGACTATTTGTGTTCCGGGCACCGTTGCTTGTGGCTGGAGCTCTCTGGGGGAACTTTGTCCTGTTCAAGGTACACTCCAGTCGTTGGATACGTATTGCATCAATACTTCTTCCGTCCCCAGCAGTCACTTCAGAAATTAAATTTATTACTCTTCCACGGGACAGTGTTCCAACACTACCCAGGAAAGCCATTTTATTTACCGCCTTTTCCTGGTGGCTCAGAACGTCGAGGCGGAACTGAGCACCTCTGTTAGCCAGCGACCCGGTTTACCGCTGCGTCTTCAATCTGCCAGCAGATTGGCTGCCGGTCTTCCATGGCTTCTTTAGTCACCGTCAAGAGTCAGGGATGGGAATTGTTTGGATCCATACTCTGATGGTCTGTGCCCGGGAAGG
>NW_006482483.1:0-469 GCF_000325575.1 Pteropus alecto | reverse complement strand
AGGAATATGTTTTTGATCAGTTCATGAAAACCCGAGTCGCCGACCACCTGCCCCTGTGACGCACGGACATTAAACTGCCAACCTGCTTTACGTTCGTCGCCCACGTGGAATGCCTGCTTTATTGGGCCCATAAATCGGAGGCAGTAACACCCAGCCATTAAAATCCCACCTGGCTTCCGAGGCCGGCTCTCACCCTGCATCCTCCAGGTCTCTCCAGGCCTCTGCTCGCCGAAACCCCGCAGCCCCCACTGTGCGCAGCTCTCATTAGGCACCTCCTGTTTACCGGTCTGTTTCGTTTCTTCGCTGGACCCTGTGAGTGCATCTTGTCCTGCTTTCGGGTGTCGATTTACTTCATTCAGTCATCGATCCCCAACACTGAACACGGGGCCTGGCACACAGAACGCGCTCGGCAACTCTTGTCAAGCAGGTGATGGCGCCGCTGACTGGGAAAGAAGCTGAAGTCCAGGAG
>NW_006482482.1:0-469 GCF_000325575.1 Pteropus alecto | reverse complement strand
GTCTCTCCTGGCTCCAGTCCTCGGCAACCTCCAAATTGTCTTCACAGATTTGACTATTGCGGATATTTCATACAAATAGAAACATATAATTTGTGGCCCTTGTGTCTGGCTCTTAACTGAGCACCATGTTTTTGGGGTTTACCCAGAGATATATCAGTACTTCATTCCTTTTCATGGCCCAATAATATTCCACTGTGTAGGTATACCACCGTTTGTTTATGCACTTAGCAGTGGATGGACAATCGGGCTGTGTTCGCTTCATGTTCACCGCGGCATCATTCGTGAATAAGTCTCTGTGTGGAGGTACGTTTTCATTTCTCTTGGCTATGTATCCAGGAGTGGAATGCTGAGTCACAAGGAAACACTATCTTTAACATTTTGAGGACCCGCCAATGCTTTCCAAAGTGGTGGCTTCAAATCACAGCAGAGCACTACCCAACCACCTCCTCAATGAACACACCTAAGGGGC
>NW_006482481.1:0-469 GCF_000325575.1 Pteropus alecto | reverse complement strand
CTCTTGATGGAGTTCGTTTTCCATGGGCTCTGTCTGTCTGGCTATGCTAACTCTTGCTCATTCATCCCATATGACACAGGCTCGTCTGCTCCCTAATCACTTCCAGCCTCACAATGATGACTCTCAGATGTGGCCCTTGTGTCTATAGTTAGATCTTAAGCTTTTCCTAGACAGGGTCACATCTCACTTTCCTGTCTTCACCCTGGCAATTTTTCAAAGCGTCCAGCACCACAGGTAAATAGGAGATATTTGGAGGGGTTGGGGATGTTCCTGTTTCAGTGACATCTCAACCAGGGACTAAGACAAAAGCAGCTCTGGGGACACTGCCTTTTGAGTCCAAAAATCATCTCAGAGGATCGACGAATATTTTAGATCACATACAGCATCCCGCTAATAATACAATTAAAATATTTCTATAATAAAACATGCCCAGAGGAGGACATGCCCAGAGCCTCGGACAGTGCCCCTC
>NW_006482480.1:0-469 GCF_000325575.1 Pteropus alecto | reverse complement strand
TTTGTCAGGAAAACTGCCTTATGTTCATGGAGGCAACTGTTGCAAATTGCTGGCATTGATAATTGTGCCTGAGTGTGTTGTGAGGCAGCAACTGCATAATGGTGGAAACAATATCCTCCATTTTTCTGTATTGTATGAAAAATGTTGAGCCTTTGAGAGGATACCACTTGATGGCAGAAGGAATGGCTGCGTCAAAATTTCTCTATACCAAATCTCAGACTACAAATTCTGGGAGACTGGCTTATCCATCAAGGAAAGGATACAGAGATATTGACATTGAGGGTGTTCCATCAACATGTTTTGTATAAGCTTATTTTAGCCTAGCAGAGGAATGTGAGGTAGAAGTTGCCTGGATGTCTTGTCACAAGAATGAGAATATCTTGTGATACTGACGAGGCTTCCCTGCGGGATTCACATGAATGTCAAGACACCTGTCTGAGGGCATCACAGGGAGTCACGTGATATTGGG
>NW_006482479.1:0-469 GCF_000325575.1 Pteropus alecto | reverse complement strand
AGGAAAACATAGCTAGGTCACTAACAGCAAAGGACTTGTATATTACCGTGTGAACAGAAGAAACATTGGAAGGTTAGTAAATGCACATCTAGTAAAAGGAAATTGTTCCTTTTTCCGAAAGGCAATGGGCATTCCGCGAAGTCAACTTCGTAGTTCTCCGGACCTGCGCTGTCCAGTAGGATAGCCATTTATTACATGTGCCTGTGTAAACTTAAAGTAATTAAAGTTTAAAATCCAGTCGTTCAGTCACACGGCCAGATTTCCGGGGCTCAGCAGCCACCAGTGGGTATTGGCTACTGCATCGGACAGAGAGGGAACATTCCTGTCATCTCAGGGACCACGCAGCGTTAGGGACTTAGAGTTGTAAACGCTGTCGCGTTACGCTTTTACAGTTAGTGTTCGGGAGGCAAGTGCTGCCTGCGTACGTGCTGCCTGCGTACGTGCTGCCTGCATACGTGCTACCTGCATA
>NW_006482478.1:0-469 GCF_000325575.1 Pteropus alecto | reverse complement strand
CAAGATCAAGACTACCTTCTTCCAAGAAGCCTTGCACAATGTCTCCATGTACCGCCAGGTCGCTCAGAGAGCCTGCCATGCCTTCTAGCTGTAATGGTCTTGCCCAGACCCTCCAGATGCTGCCGATTGGACCAGGATAAACACGTGGTCCTCTATAGGCAGCCGGTGGCAGATCATGTGGCCCGGCATCCAGGGCTCTGCCCAACGGGGTGGAGACCATCACACAGGGCTCTTTGGGATTTGAATTGAGGACATGGCCAGGATGAGAGCGAGAGTCCAGAGCAAGGAGGATGAGCAGGCAAGCAGAGGGAGAGGCAGATCCTAGAGATGGGGAAGGGAAGGAAGACCTGAGCTGCTGGCTCCTGGCTCCATCTGACTTTCCTCCCAGTATCTTACGGCCCCTTGAATGTACCACTGGCCTTCATGAATAAAACATTCTTTCTCATCTGATCTCAGAAGCTAAGCAGGG
>NW_006482477.1:0-469 GCF_000325575.1 Pteropus alecto | reverse complement strand
CGGGCTCTCGGTGAAGGAGCTGGGCCAAGATGCTGGGTAGGATGAGGGTCTGAGACAGGCTTGGGCAGCAGGGTGCAGGGATGCTAGAGATCATCCGCCTGCAGAATTGGCCTGCTCTGCTCTCGGACCACCCTGGGCTCCAGCAGTGTGAAGAGGCCTGTCCCAGCTCGTCTGATGCATGGCAAGGTCTGGGGTCAGGTTGGTGGCAGCTCTCCTGCTTTAAGGCCAGAGCCAAGATGGAGCTCTGTCCTGAGGTGAGGTCCCTCTGTGACCCCTTCGTGGCCCTGGCTTCAGACCCAGGTGGGAAATGAGCAAGAGAAGCACACCTGCTCTGTCATGCCAGTTCCTGTCCTGCTCAGGTCCCCTTCTACATTCTGGGGCTCCTAACCACCCCCTGTGGCTGTGGCTGCCCTAGGGAAGGAGCCCACTAGGCCAGGCACAGGCAAGGCCAGCTCGGCAAGAGGCTGTC
>NW_006482476.1:0-469 GCF_000325575.1 Pteropus alecto | reverse complement strand
CAATCCTGCGGGTGAAAGAAAGGCAGAAGTGGGAATTGTCCAGAGTCCGGGCAGACCCTGGGGCTGGCCCTCTCTGACCACAGGATATGAGCACACCCTGTCCCTGAGTATGCATCTGACTCCAATGCACTGCTGTCCCTCAGGGCTGGAGTTTCTGTCCTCAATTTTTGCATAAGAAAACTGTGGTTCAGGAAAAGAAGGCAACTTGCCAGAACTGCAGAGTAAACCACGTGTGCCTCCAGGGCCACGCCGTGGCACCATCTTTCCTTAGCTGCTTTGCAGAGGTGGCAGTCCACCTGGGGGTCCGCTGCAGGGGGCGGACTGCCTGCTTGGCAGTTCATGAGCACGTGTCAGCCGTGTCGGGTACTACACGCATGCGCACTGCCACTGCAGTCCTTCCCAGTCTCCAGGCAGCCGTAACCGGACCTATTTTATGGCAGAGGGAGGGGCAAGGAGAAGTAACGTCCCC
>NW_006482475.1:0-469 GCF_000325575.1 Pteropus alecto | reverse complement strand
CTGCAGTGAACATAAGGATGCATATATCTTTTTGATGTTTGATTTAATGTTTTGGTTTTCTTCAGACAAATACCCAAAAGTGGAATTGATTTTTTTGGAGCACTTCTCATTTTCTTGCATAATAGGTGTTTCAGTCTTGGGAATCAGCCATTTTTCCAAAGAGCCCTGGTTCCTTTCAGTGGGAAATCGTAATAAAAAAGTATCTCTATTTTTAATTTTTCAAGAAACCTCCATACTGTTCCCACAGTGGCTGCACCAGTTTGCAATCCCATCAGCAGAGCACAAGGGTTCCCTTTTTTCCCACATCTTCAACAACCTTGTTGTTTTTTGAATTATTGATGATAGCCATTTTGACAGGTGGGAGGTAATATCTCATTGTTCTTCTTTCTCAATATTGCTTTGGCTATTCTGGGTCTCTTGTAGTTCTGGTTAACTTTTAGGATTATTTGTTCTAATTCTGTGAAAAATG
>NW_006482474.1:0-469 GCF_000325575.1 Pteropus alecto | reverse complement strand
TTTTTTTTCATTTCTTATTTTATTTTTATTTTCTTTGACTTCCAGATCTAAAATCAGTGCTTATACCTACTCTTTAAAAGCTAGCACTTATAGGCTTTGCATTAGGATATCTTCTACTCAGAAACATTATAACAGGTATGTTTCTTTCCTGGGACTTGTCATTTGAATACTATGCTAATAGAAACTGTTGTTTACAAATAAACACAATTTAACTTGTCATGAACAACAGATCACAGATGAGACCTGGCTTAGGAGTTTCATTTGCTCTTTCTTAACAAATTAATGGAAGAGTCATAACCAGGTGTCATAACAGGGACATTCACAGTCACCTTTATATGAATTGTTTACAGGGTGGCTATATAATTTATCATCCAAATTAGGTCACTTTGCCAGCGAAAGAGGGAGCTATTAATTATTATTCCAGGAAAACAAGGTGTAAACCAGGCCATCCTGAGTAAACCTCGATGAG
>NW_006482473.1:0-469 GCF_000325575.1 Pteropus alecto | reverse complement strand
GCTTTTAAGACTTTTGTTATCAAGTCTTCGAATCTTCTTTGCACGTTTACCTCTATATTTATAAACAAGACGATTAGGCTATCTTTTTTTTTATTGTTCAGTTTTAGGCATCATTCCTTATTACAACGAAAAACGAACTTTTTAAAACTTTCTTTGCTCATATCTGCTTCTATCCAGTAGTCAGTGCTTCCATTATTATGACTATGTAATATCACTCACAGCAAAGTCATGTGGTATAATCAATGATTACTTTTCTTTAAAAATGTTTTGGTTCTTTCTTTTCTTCTTATGTATTAATTACCTTATTTTTTCTTTTGTTTGATTTTCTATAAGTTGTTTATTAATTTAGCTTGAAACTGTCTGACATAATTGTAAAATTTTTCTCAAGTTTCTCATATACATTGCATACTTTATTAACTTGCTTTGTACCCTGCGTCTGCTTCAACTTTTCTAGGACTGTTGTGTAGAA
>NW_006482472.1:0-469 GCF_000325575.1 Pteropus alecto | reverse complement strand
TGAGGCTCCAAAATCATCCATAGTTCAATTCAAAAAGAATTCACTAGTGCTGAGGCCAAGCTGTCTACCTGACCTTCTCAGCAATAAACAAAACGAGAAAAAAACTCAGCAAGTCCCTCACCCAGCAGAGGGCTCTAGGTCCCTGGATAAATGCTGCTTTCTCCTTTTGCCAATTATAAGCAAATTCTTGTTTTTCAAAGAGCAAAACACAATTTTACAAATCCTCTGCTGACGGGGACGAAGCATGCTGCACGTGAGGGGAGGCCGAAAGGGTCAGCTTTCAGAAAAGCTCTAACATCATCCAGCATCGACTTGGACGAAGGTCAGAGCCTTCGCCCTTGCTGGTCAGCTGCTGAGCTGCTGCGCTGTACCTTGCTGCCATAACGCCAAAGCAGCTCAAAAAGTGGGTGCCTTTTCCATTCTCTGCTTGGAGGGTGTGTCGCCCTGACAGGCTGATGGCAGTGTGTGC
>NW_006482471.1:0-469 GCF_000325575.1 Pteropus alecto | reverse complement strand
AAATATAATAAACTTTTTTTAAAGGAAAAATGTACATGTAACTTTTAAGGAGCTCCCGGTTTGAACACTAAAATAACATTTTAAAATATTATTTTTTTTTGGAAAGGAAGACTAATTTTTGAAATAGTGTCAATTATCATCTAAATTAATCTACGAATTCAGTGCAATCCTAATTATAAATCACAACAGGATTTTGAGTGCATAGGTGGAACAGGATGACTAGATCATAAAATTACCTTGAAGAGAGAATATAAAGGATTATCCGAAAGGAGGATTTTTCCACACTGTATATTAAAATTTACCCTGTAGGATTGGCATTTGAAACAGGAATTGATGAATTTGTCAATCAAACAAAATAGAGATTCTAGAAATATTTTCATATATATGTGGAATCAAAGAAATGATAAAGCTGGCATTTCAAAATCAGATGTTGCTCTAAAGCAGTCTCTTGTGGTCAACTGTGTGTGTG
>NW_006482470.1:0-469 GCF_000325575.1 Pteropus alecto | reverse complement strand
AGATTAGGAAGCAAACCAAGTCAGGAGATGTGACGATGGACTCCACCTAAAGTATGCGTGGCTGAGAGAAACCATCTTGAGTGAGACTCTAGGGAGTAAATTCTTCCACCGAGAAGTTCCTACACCTCGGGGCTCACTGCCCCTTCCACTCAGGGCATTGACTGAGCTTGGTTTAATGCTCTGTGGTCACCGTCTTGAAATTCTCGATAATTTTATCTTTGAACTTGTGTTGTAGAAGTAAAATCTGACCGGAGAACCTATTAGAATGTCCACATGCAGAACGCTGACAACGGCAGGTGCTGGCGAGGATGTGGAGCCACAGGAACGTTCCTTCACGGCTGGTGGGGATGTGAAATGCTGTGGATGCTTTAGAAGACGGTTTGGTGGTTTCTTATAAAACTGAACACACTCGTAGCATACGATCCAGCAGTCAAGCTCCTCGGTATTTACCCAAAGGAGTTGAAAACTT
>NW_006482469.1:0-468 GCF_000325575.1 Pteropus alecto | reverse complement strand
TACCTAAAAATAGTTCTCTCGCACATTCACTGCAGTGGGCACAAGCTGTGAAACGTATTGTTTCCTAATCTGAAAAGTGAATCATGACACATATTTGCCAACTAAGCAGGTGCTACAAAAAGCACCATACAAGTCAAGGGATTGAATTCTCATCTTTTTTATTTGGGAATTCTGCTTAAATCTTTTTCTTTTATACTTCTTCTCATTAAAGCCTTTAAGAAATCATTTTTATCTCTTTTCAGTAGTTAGCGATATAATATTTTTTGACATTAAATTAATAGCCATTTAAAAATGAGGTGGACTTTTCATTTACATTCAATCGAAAAAATCCACATTTTTTTCCTAATTCATTTTCTATGGGTACCTCTCTTCTCCTGATGAGTCATATCTATGGGTGCTGAAAAAAAAAGTTATCTAAAATATATTTAAGGAAAGCATGCACTTTATTTTTTCTGAGTTGTTTTTTTT
>NW_006482468.1:0-468 GCF_000325575.1 Pteropus alecto | reverse complement strand
ATGTGCAGCAATTCCTACTCGAGCCTTTTGATTAATAGGATATTGTTTCACCCGCACCGGCATAGCATCACTATTAAGAGTCACTACTATTGGGGGCTGATGAATAGCCAACCCAGGGGGATTATTTTCGGCCCATACTACAGGAATCTTTTTCTTCCACTTTTCCATCAAGGGCGAAGAGGTTTCTAAAGGCCCTTGATCTATCAGGATATACTCTTCTGATAACGGGGCTACGTATAAGATGTAAGAGGGCCCATCCCCTAAAGTAAGGGTGTTAGTATCCGATCCAAATGTAATTGTGGCTTGTAATTTCTGTAACAAGTCTCTTCCCAACAGAGGATAGGGGCACTCAGGCATAACCAAAAAGGAATGGGTGATGGTTCCTTTTCCTAAATCAGTTATACGAGCCTGAGTCCAAGGATATGCTTTTCCTTGTCCAGTTGCCCCCAGAATGGTGTTTTTTTTTTT
>NW_006482467.1:0-469 GCF_000325575.1 Pteropus alecto | reverse complement strand
GACAGTTACGTGGTCCATGGGTGTGGCCAAGCGACCATGTCAGCCCTCTGCAGGGTCCGAGGTGGACGGATGGGCCCACAAGACGGGCCCGAGGAAGCTGAGGACAGCAGGGTGGGTGATGGGTCTAGCTCCTTCCGCGGGGGGCGTGTCAGCAGCACCTGGAAATTCCCAGCACTCCCCTCAACAGCGAAGCCACCTGGGGAAGACCTGGGTCAGGGAGTCATCCAGCCCCCCAGCCCACCCCTGTGCCCACCTACGCCCGCCGGGGGCCAGCACACCTGGGGCCTGGAGGCCTCTGCTACCACTGGGCAGGGGGCCCTGACCAAGCTGGTGGGCCCCAGACACATGAGCCGCATTCTGACCCTCCAGCACATGTGAACTGGGCACCAGCTAGGTGCCAGGTGCTGTGCTGGGTGCTCGGGGGGATGGCAGCGGTCGACCTCATGACCACAGGCCTGGCCTTGCGCAG
>NW_006482466.1:0-469 GCF_000325575.1 Pteropus alecto | reverse complement strand
GGCACTTATGAGGGAAGTATCCAGATGTTGTGGGACTTGTGTCATGTACCGTTTTGTGTTGGCATTAGACTAGGGTGCTCCAGTGCATGGACATCGTCCTATTTTGGGGATGGGACCTCCGACATTTGCCTCAGTCTTGTGACTTGGTCTCTGTGGTATGTACTCCTATACTTTTGGATTTTACTGTGTCCCTGCACTTGAACTGTCTTTGGGTTAGCAGTTCAAAGGTCTCATGCAGTACATATTCTAGGTTAAAGCACAGGTGAGATACAAGTTGCTTATGGGCAGTTTTTGGGTTTATAAAATAATGCCACTGTTTTGTTTCCTTTATAGGTAAGATTATGCAGGCAGTATCTTGATTGCGAAAGAAAGTTGAGTTCTGTTTAAATATAAACAATGTTATTAAACTAACAGTTTTTTAAAAGTACAAAGCATAAATGTAATTGGGTAAATTCTTAAAGGTTTTTTT
>NW_006482465.1:0-468 GCF_000325575.1 Pteropus alecto | reverse complement strand
AAATGAGTTGGGAAGTATTGCCTCCTCTTCAATTTATTTGACATTTCAGTTTGGACTTGCTACATTTCATATACTCAGTAGCCATTTGTAGCTCATGGCTACTTTATTAAACAGTGCATTTCTAACCTTGATTTCTTCTTCTCTGAAATGGAAATTATAGTATTTGCTTTCATTAAGTGTTTCTCTGCGTCTTTCACTATCTAAATGCTTTACATATTCATCTAATTTAATTTTCAGGACAATCCTATGAAATAAGTAATGTTACTATCCCCATTTTAGATGAGAAAATTGATATGTTTAAGTATCTTGCCCAAAGCCACAGTACTCAGAAATGTTGGAGAAGGATCTCCAACCCAGAAAGATTGGCTTTATAAGCACATTCTTTATCTCTACATTCTACTGCCAATTAAAATAAAGATATGATCTTCAAATAATTCTAGCAATTAAAGTAGATAACACAAATACTCT
>NW_006482464.1:0-468 GCF_000325575.1 Pteropus alecto | reverse complement strand
AATGAGATGGTGTGTGTCCCCTCGGCAGGGAGGTTGCACCTCGGCTTTGCCCTAGGCCGCCTCTGCAGGATCTGAGGACAGTGCTCTAGGAACCCTCAGGGCTCCTGTTCTAGTCAGCCTGTCCCCTGAGAACTCTCCAGAGCATGTCCGTGTGAACGTGGGACACAGCCATTCAGCCCTCCCTGGGTATTGCTGGGTGAGAGCTGGGCCTAGCATGGGGCACCCTGTGTCCTGGGGTTTGGGAAGTGTTCTGGGTTCACAATCAGGATATTTATATTATTTACTGTCCCGACCAGGACCCCCAGTCTCCTCTGCTGCCCTGAAGCTGGCACTTCAAACCTCTCTGCCATCATAAGGAAGACGATGCCGCTCCTGGCGGAGCGCACTCGGATCCAGCGCATCCCTGGGCCCTCTCTGTCCTGGCCGGTTGGATTCTTCAGTTCTTTTGGAATGCTCACCTGGTCTCCA
>NW_006482463.1:0-468 GCF_000325575.1 Pteropus alecto | reverse complement strand
CCACCCTGACCACAAAGTAAGCCTTAGGCACTCCTTGTGAGTTGAGGGGCCAGGTGAGGGCTGGGAGCCAGAGGCGAAGGCTGTAGGGAGGCTGGGGTCAGAGAGATTGTCGGGATGACAGGGTGCAGTGGCCACTATGGAAGCACGGCGACACAGCTCACAGCCGAGTTTCCCTCCAGAGATCACTCTGAGCTGTAGGAAGTCGCCTCACCCAAGGTCACACGTTCTTCCCAGGGGCTGTGGCATCCAATGACTGGTCAATGCGGAATATAAGGTGAATCATTCCGGGCCTCTCGTTGGGGCCATCCCAGCTCCAGAGCTCCGTGTGAGACTGGCTGACTACATCACAGACTGACCTCTCCCTCTGCCCCCTCTCGCTTCCTTCCCTTCCCCCACAGGTGTCGATCCAAGAGAACCCATATGCATCCTACACTTTCTCAGTCTCTTTCCCAAGAATCTGACAGTTGG
>NW_006482462.1:0-468 GCF_000325575.1 Pteropus alecto | reverse complement strand
GCTGACGTGAAACCCATCCTTTCAGACTCAGGGGCCAGCCAGGAAGCTCATCTTAACACAGATCTACTTTCTATCGGTCAAAGAAAATAATATTCCCACGGGGCACGTTTGTTCCTTCGCAGGAGTTTCACGAGAAGACAGGGCGAATCTCCCACGCCGCGTGGGAACTTGAATTTTCACAGAAGCGGGGCGTCTCAGAGGCGTCTTCCTCTCTCTGGCTCAACAGCTGCCCAAGGCCGCCCCGGCTTCGCCCCAGCGCCAGCTGGTCTGTCCATGCAGACCTGGCACCAGGTAGAAGGAAGAACTCACAGGAGGTGGGAGGGTGAAAGGCGGATGAATCGTCTCTCTTAACCAACATCCTCGATGGCACCCGCTTGCTGAGAGCGGGCAGCAAGGGCCAGAGGATTCAGCCTGGGCCGAGAGCCTTCGCAGACGTTCTGGTTCTAGGGTGCTTCCTTCTGTAACCCA
>NW_006482461.1:0-468 GCF_000325575.1 Pteropus alecto | reverse complement strand
AGGAGCACTGGTCCCTGGTGCCAAAAAGTTTCAGGACAGCTGTTCTAAGCTGCCAGCGCCTCTGGAATAAGATGAGCAAAGCAGGAATTGTCGTAAGAGAAGACACCAGAAGGCATTTAAGAGATTAACTGCTTTGCATTCATGCATGCCTGGGATCCTATTTACTGTCCACATTTTGGCAAATTGCTTAATCTCTCTAAGGTTCAGTCTCTTTGCCTGTAAATGGGAAAAACAGTGTCATTGCACTTACGGTACTCTACATACTTTCTCTAAATAAGTGGAAGCTATTATTAGGATTATTAGAAATACAATGTGTACATGTTCAATATTTTAGTATCATTACTTTCTCAAAGAAGTTTTCCAACACAATATATGCTAGGTTTTTTGTTGTTGTTGTTGTTTGGTTATTTTTTCTCAAGATTTTTATTGTGGGAAAATACACATAACATAAAATTTACCATCTTAATT
>NW_006482460.1:0-468 GCF_000325575.1 Pteropus alecto | reverse complement strand
CAAATCCCGTGAAGAAGCATGAGAGAGCATAGGTTGGCTGGCAACCTTTCGGAACAAGAATGAAGTGCTGAAAATTTGACAACCTGATACCAAACCATTCACCACATTCTACCATCACAGTGGTCGTACCCCAAGACTAAAGCAAACCTGATGCACAGGGGACACACACCACTCTAGTGGACACAAGTCATTTTACATGACTGAAATGACACCATCCCACCAAGATCCCAGAGATGCCAGTAATGGTAAGAGAAAACAAAAGCTGCTATTATAGAGAGAGGAAAGGAGACAAAGATTTGATCAACCTGCAGAATTGTTAAGAGAAAATAGTATCTAAATAAGGAAATAGTCAACTACATCAAATGCAAAGGCAAAGAAACAATCTATCATGTACCATAAATAACCAAGGTCACAAGGTATCACAAGAAGAAAAGAAAAAGTCATCAGAAACCAAACTGAAGGACATGT
>NW_006482459.1:0-468 GCF_000325575.1 Pteropus alecto | reverse complement strand
GTTTGACAAGTCCCTTGCAGGTCAGTGCATGGGGCTAACGCGGCAGGGAAGGCTCCCCCAATGGGTGCTGTGTGTTGGCAGGTCCAAGTGTCTGGGAACGGAAGGTGGCCTCTAGGAGCTGAGCACAGCCTCCAGCCAACGGACAGCAATAGGCTGAAGCCCTCAGTCTTATAATCATAAGAAATGACAATGTTCCAACAAAGGCAGGTCCTTCGCCGACTGCAGCCCAGCCAACACCTTGACTGCAGCCCTGTGAGGCCCTGAGCAGGGCACCCAACCAAGCCATGCCACGTGTTGCTTTCAGCCACCAACATTTTAAGAATGTGTCATGCAGTAATAGAAAACACAGACAAGCCTGTTTTCCAGCACCTGGATCACACGTCCTAGGTCTAAGGGGATGTGTCGGCAGCTTTTGCTGTGTAACAAGCCCCCACATGGCCTCAGTGCCTTCAAGCAACCACATTCGGC
>NW_006482458.1:0-468 GCF_000325575.1 Pteropus alecto | reverse complement strand
AAGCCAGACACAAAAGGACAAATACTGTCTTCATACTTAAATGACATCATAGTCAGATTCACAGAGAAAGTAGAATGGTGATTGTCAGGAACTGGGAGGGGAGAGAATGTGAGGATTGTTTGTTTACTGGGTTTATATAAAAAGAGTTCTATGGCTGGATGGTGGTGATGGTGACACAATAATGTGAATGTACTCAACACCACTGAACTGTACACTTAAAGTTGGTTAAGAAGGTAAATTTTACATTATATGTGTTTTACCAATTTTTTTTTTTAAAGGAATCTCTGCAACTTTTCACGTAAGAGCTGTTGTGTTTCGTTTTCTGTGAACTATATGTTCATATCCTTTTCACTGCTGGTGTCTTGGTCATCTGATTTGCAAAAATATTTTGTATTAGACTTTTACCTCTAATAAAAAATTGCAAAAATTTCTTCCGTTTTTCCATTGACTTGGTTTTTGTTGATTGTT
>NW_006482457.1:0-468 GCF_000325575.1 Pteropus alecto | reverse complement strand
AGAGTTTTAGTGAGGTTAATACAAAAATAGCTAAGATACATTTTCCTTAGGATGTGGGACATTGGAATAGGAAGCACGGAGCAAAGAAAGTTATTATTTAGTCCATCGAGGATTCATATTGAGAAATGTAGACGAGACACAATTGGTGATCGTAAACACTGGGTGACTAATCTCTTAGGTGTGGCATTTGCCTTTTATTAATTTGTAATTAAAGTGCTATAAACTGCACATATTTAAATGTACAATATGGTTAGTTTTAACATATGTATATGTCACAGTCAAGGTAATAAATATTTCTACCACCACCAAAGCATCCTTTTGGCCTTTACAGTTCATCTGTCTTTCCACTTTGGACCTCAGAAAATCGTCTTCTATATGTTGCTGTAGATTACATTGCATGAGTGTAGGTATAGGATTTTATTATTTTTTCTATTTGACCTGTCTTTATTTTTTTGTCCTCTCTTTTTT
>NW_006482456.1:0-468 GCF_000325575.1 Pteropus alecto | reverse complement strand
CAGCCTCCCGCCCACCTGGGCCCACGGGCTGCACCTCGCCCGGGCTGAGCCCACCGCTCTGCACTGCCTCAGTGGAACCTGTCCTGGGCCCGTCCCACTGGACCACACGGCCTGGGACCCCGGAAGGCTCCTGTGCCAGCGAGAAGTCGCCGACGGCGAACCCGGCAGACGGGGCTGGGGGCTCCAGGGCGGTGGTCTCCGTGACAGGCCCCCAGGGGACACATGGAGAAGTCTGAAGTCTGTCGTCACGACTGGCACACAGTGGGTGGGGGCCGGGGATGCTGTTCCATGTCCGACAGTGCACAGAATGGCCCCACAGAGACACTGACCCAGCCCTGAAGGTCGGCCGTGCCGAGGGGGGCAAGTCTGCTTCAGGAGCGACAGATGGCAAGTGCGGGAGGGAAACCAGGAGACCGCTAAGGTCCTAAGGGAGGGCTGGCCTCAGGGGACGGCTCAGGGAAGGCCCTC
>NW_006482455.1:0-468 GCF_000325575.1 Pteropus alecto | reverse complement strand
TCAATAAATATTCATTGACATGAATGAAAGAAGAGACAATGTCCTTACTTTCTTAAGCTGACGTTTTCGTGGGGTAGACATATGTTAAATAAGTAAGAAAAATGTCAGATAATAAGTACTGTTAAAAATAAAACATGGTGATAGGACAGCATATGCAGGAGGAATGGTTCAGTTTGGGTGGTGCGCCCACCTGGATTGGATGGCTGCTGACAGGAGAGGGATGGGTTACCAAAGGATATTCCTGGGGTTGCACTAGCAAGAGTCAAACTGATAGAGAGTTGACAAAAATGATATTCCTTCCAGAAGGTGTCTTATGGTTTAATCAAATTAGGAATTCCTTTAGAGAAAGCACTACTTCTAAGGGATCCAACATGATCTTACAGCATACAAGCCCATTTTAGTAGTAGTGGTCTTAAAAGGAATGAGGTACTATTTTCTCTCTCTCTCTCTCAGTCTCTCTCTCTCTCT
>NW_006482454.1:0-468 GCF_000325575.1 Pteropus alecto | reverse complement strand
AAAAAAAAAACAGGGCAAGGCTTAGTCATATTCTAGTCTTGCTCTTGTCTCCTGAGTATGTTTGTTTTATTTAACATTCTGAAAAATGGAATTAGCCAATGGCATGTAAGGTTCATATCCCAATTAAGAAGTAATTTTAACATAATTTGAGAAGCAGACCTTAGCTTCTGGAATGTTGCGAAAAAAAGATCATTTTAGAAAGTCAGAGAAGTTATTGAAAAACTGTTAAAATGTACATACTAAAAAAGCTTGTGCAGCCTTTTCATAGAGCAGTCTCTAGCATCCTGCAGCCTAGCCAGGAACTTCCCTAAAGGCCCTGAACTCTCTGGTCAAGCTCCCTGTTCTGGTAAGTCTTTTTTTTAACTTTTGAATGAAACATTGCTGTTCTGGGAGACCTTTGGTCTGATGCCCCTGTATGAGCCTAGGCACCCTGATATTTTTCCTTTCTCTCTTAAGGAAAAAAAAAAA
>NW_006482453.1:0-468 GCF_000325575.1 Pteropus alecto | reverse complement strand
AAAAACTAATTAGACATATTAGGCAGTGGATGTGTACAGATTACAATTTAATAGAAAAAAAATTCTCACGTTCCTTATATACTCAGATGAAGCTAAATTGTACGTGTGTGTATGTGTGTTGCTGACCCTTGGTTTCATAGAAAAAGAGGTACTTTTTTGTTTTATTTCATTTTATGTTTTTTTGTTTGTTTGTTTTTAAATAACTGTTCTTTAGCATAAGTTTATTTGTCTTATTCATTGGGCTTGGGGCCTGTGAGAAGTAAAGCTTAAGCCTTGCCACTTCAGGACTTCTTTGCCACGCTAGGAAGAGCACCCTGAGATATAGAGCTTCATCATTTGTGTGGCTAAACATTCATCCTGCTGCCTTTCTCTGTTAATTTTAGTTGATGACTAAATTTAATTAGTAACCTATGAAAGCTCTACTAATCTCTGTCATTACTTATTCCATTGGAACTTCTGTAATGTGGG
>NW_006482452.1:0-468 GCF_000325575.1 Pteropus alecto | reverse complement strand
GGACCATCTAGGATATTTTCCTGTGTTTAGAACAGGAACCTCTCTTTCTTTGGAGTTTCTTGCTGTTACACATGTTTGTGCTTTAGATGCAATGAAGCAACATGGATAGTAGAAAGAGTAAGATAATCCTGAACTTATGTCACAGCACCCTACTCAGCAGCGGAGTGAGTGACCTTGCATAAGTTACTTCTGTACTTCTTTGCTGTCTACAAAATTGGGCTAATACTACTTGCCTAACAAAAACTGAGTGAGGATTAAAGACGATAGTATGTGTATGGAACTCAGAGCTTTTGCATTTGCTGTTCTCTCTTATTAGAGTACTCTTCGTATACTTCCTTTAGTTGTTTCCTTCTTAATATTCAGATTCAACACAAATAGTTCCTTTTCAGAAATGCCTTTATCTTTGCTCGCTTCGGCAGCACATATACTAAAGTTGGAATGATACAGAGAAGATTAGCATGGCCCCTG
>NW_006482451.1:0-468 GCF_000325575.1 Pteropus alecto | reverse complement strand
ATGTAATGAAAAAAAAATTCATCGTAGTGTAGTCTTCTACACACGAAACTACCTTAGTAAAGTCACCGATCGGCTATTATTTTCTGACAATCTTAGAGACTCAGTTACAGTGCATTCTACATTTCCTACAATCCGATTTTCAATGGAAAATTATACAATTATAGAGAAAGATTTAAATACCGTAAGTACTCTAATAGATAAACTGGAATAGAGCAGATAGCAAAACAAATTATTTAACTTTCCTTTTCCCAGGCATAGAAAGGCCTCAGAATGCCCAAGTTTTTCATGAATGCTGCATCTCATCAACTTGTGTTTACACTTCTCTAGCTGAAATCTTAACTACTGTCTGCACTTAACACCTTCGAATATGGTTCTAAATTTGTCTCCACGTTGCAGAGAATTGATCTGTATTGGTTTTCAAATTAATTAATGCATAAAATGAAAATTCTCTAGCACATACTAAAAACA
>NW_006482450.1:0-468 GCF_000325575.1 Pteropus alecto | reverse complement strand
GGGCCACTGTGCTGTGGCCGAGGCTTCTTGGAATGAAAGTTTGAACTTTTGAGGAATGTGGGGCGAGTTCAGCAAAAACTCAGTTCATCCAGCGGTTGATACGTATTCACTCTGTGCAGAGCTTGTGGGGGCTCATCAGGGCGCTGGAGATGAGAGGGACATGGGCTCCAACCTCATGAGGTCTGAGGACCCTCAAAAGAGTAGGAATGCAGACCTACAGACAATTTAGACAGCGACAAAATGACACCAGCTGTTATTGACGCGTAAGGCCCTGGGCTGGGGTCCCTGGTGAGAAGAGGATTCTGGCCTTTGGGACATTCAAGTCCCATCCAGTTACCATTTCACAAGCGTGTGTTTGGACATCCCATTTTAGACACGTTAAACTTAAGACTGATGTGACACATTTAAGTGAAGACATTCAAGTGTGGAGCTCAGAATCTAGACTAGAAATATAAAAGGGGGAGAAAA
>NW_006482449.1:0-468 GCF_000325575.1 Pteropus alecto | reverse complement strand
GATGGGCAGGACGGGGCATCCCTGAGTCTGGCACCGTCGGACAGGACCGGAAACCTCCGTTTACGAAAACAACGAGGATTTGCTCCTTGATTCTGCTGACCTGTGAGCATCGCCCAAATGCAAACGCCTCGTGGAGAAGCCACTGCAGCCCCCTCGGGACTGCACCAATTAAATCATGCGACACTTTGGAGGTGGAAAGCTATGTCTTTACACCCAAACCAGAGGCCCGAGAGTCCTTACGTGAAGATTGTGAGTGGGAAGAGAATCTCCCTCTTAAGAGTCAACGTTAGCGAACGCCATGTCCGTCTTCGGAAAGGCCATCGCATCCTGACTGCTGCGGAGGGCGGAGGGCAGGACGGGGCCACGCCCTCAGCACGGGCTTCCTGGAGACGAATGGATTCAGATCCTGGCTCTGCCTCTTACTGCGGATCAACCCAGAAGCGCCTCCAAGAATCAGCACCATTCCCC
>NW_006482448.1:0-468 GCF_000325575.1 Pteropus alecto | reverse complement strand
AAAAAAATTCAACACTGTAAAATCTATATAAAATGCTGTATTCATTAAATAGAGAATACGTTATTTTCAAGTATATGTGGAACACTTAGAAATTGATTATGTATTTGATCACAATATTTTCAAAGAAATAAAACAAGGTTCACATCCTCTGCCCACAATGCAATTAAACTGAATGTCAAACTTCCAAAAGTTTGGAAACTAAAAAATGCACTCTAAACCTCCAAACAAAAGAAAGGAAACTATAATAGAACAGAAAATATTTTGAACTGAAGACTATTAAAAGTATTACATATCAAAACTGAAGTGTACAGCTAAAGTGATACTTTGGGCTAAGTGTCCCACCAGCCACTCAGTTACCATCCCTGCAAGCTGCTAATGTTCCCAGTTTCTTCTAGATCTTTCCATAGATACTTGAAACATACGCAGGCATATACACATAGATTTAGGAAGGTACATAACAATGTGCAT
>NW_006482447.1:0-468 GCF_000325575.1 Pteropus alecto | reverse complement strand
AGCTCTCCCGTGTTTCTCCTTGACTCTCGCACGCCCGACACTTCTGACATGAGACATGTGGGCTCCCACACCGAGAAACTCTCTGAGGCCAGCTGGGCATCGTCCCGTTCAATTCAGTCCTGCCGCCGACAGGAGTTAGTGCAGACCCCACAGGCTGAGGGGCCAGTCCCACAAGACCGTTTTCCTCTCCCATCCGCTTTGCACATGCAGGTTGTCACCTGTGCTTCTGGTTATAAATCAGAGGTGCCATGACCCTCTGAACCCTTTGGGTCCGGTCATTTGCTAGAACAGCTCACTGAACTCAGGGAAACACGTTTATCGGTTTATTCTATAATGAAGGATGTGATACAGGACACAAAGAGCCAGGTGAAGAGGCACAGAGGTGAGGTCAGGAGCTTATGTTACCCTCCCAGCTCCTGAATGTGTTTACGCCCTGGAAGCTCATCAGATCCTGTGCTTTAGGGATTT
>NW_006482446.1:0-468 GCF_000325575.1 Pteropus alecto | reverse complement strand
GGGAAATGAAAACAAGAGTAAACTCATTTCTAGTGACATTGATCATATCTCCAGTTGGGTGTCCTGAGCACAATTTTCTAAGGAATAATGTGTTTGTTATACAAACAGATTACAAAAAAAAAAAAAACCACATCCCTTTCATTATAATTTAGACTTTGTGTGTAATCGTGATACTTAAACTTTTTAAAAATTACATAAAACTTTTCAATGTAACCTGAAATCGAGAATACTCACTTCACTTCCTTATAATTGCATTTGAGTAATTCAGTTGTGAGTTGCTTTACTTAATATTTGAACTCGTAAATAGAGAAACATTTTCACATTCAGCAAAAATGGCTTTTCTATCAATTTTGGGGTAATTGTTTGCTTGGTTGGTGAGGAGTAAATTGCTCCAAACCATTAAAGTAAGTCTTTAAAGTAGTAGAGCTTTGTTTGTCAGTCCTCTGAAAGAAACACACACACACACAC
>NW_006482445.1:0-468 GCF_000325575.1 Pteropus alecto | reverse complement strand
CTCCTCAGGAAACTAACTGGTGTGGCGTCTGGGGTCAGGGCTGGTGCTCCCGGAGGCCTGGCAGGTCAAGGTCAGTCCGACCCACGCCTCCAAGTCCCAGGGCAGAGGGCTCCAGACCTACTGGGGCACCTCTGAGGGCTCGCTATACATGTGACCGCAGGGGACAGGCACCTGGAGGCAGCCACGATGTCAACGACTGGGTCACGTACACTTGGGCTGGTGGCATCAGGACCTGGTGCCCGCCCCTGCCCGCCTTTCGTGAGCCCGCTGGCCTCCCGTCTGAGGCGGCCCCTCACGCTTACGTGGTCTTCCTGTGACACCGAGCTGTGATTTCACTGAACGATGGCGTGGGTGTGAACAGTGGCCTGCCCAGGGTCAGGGCAGTGAGCGAAAAAACGCGTTTTCAGAGGTTTCCCTGCCCAAGAAGCCCGCGGCTTATCTCGGAAGCCCTCTGTTCCCTTGCTGTGG
>NW_006482444.1:0-468 GCF_000325575.1 Pteropus alecto | reverse complement strand
AAAAGGAAGATGATGTGGCAGCATAGTTAAAAAAGGAAATGCAAGCTGTGACAAAAAGTCTCTACAAACACGTCACGAGTACAGTCTTTGGGTTTCCTAGTTCAAATACCTAAATTCCACTGGTGGACTCATTCATTTCTCATGCAATTTTCTAAAAGCCCGGTCTCAGCAAGTGCACGGTCCTGTGACAGTCACCCGCCAGCTCTCTCTCCCGCTGTGTTTGGGAAGCAGGGCTGCCTGCGGCCTCGCTCAGACAGGAGGCAAACGTGGGGACAGCATCCCCGCCTCCGACGCTCGGCCCCACGTCCACTAGTTCCCCGTCTGGGTTTGGCCTTTGAGCTCACTCTGCCATTTCCCCAGTTCAGACCTAGGGACCCCAACATTTTGGCAGCCCGGCCCTCCTGCAGGTGTCCTGATCATGACAAAATGCCAGAACACGGCGCTGTGCAGGGAACTTTTTCCAGAGGC
>NW_006482443.1:0-468 GCF_000325575.1 Pteropus alecto | reverse complement strand
ACTTAGCATAATGCCCTCAAGGTTTATTCCTGTTGTTGCTAGTGACAGGATTTCCTCATTTTTTTATGGCCGAATAATATTCGTGTGTGTGTGTGTGTATATGTGTGTGTGTGTACCACAACTTTTTTCTTGTGGCCAACATTCTGTTTTTCCTTCACTGTGAAGTTAAATGGTGCTGTTGGCAAATAGTATTGCTTTCGATAATATTATATTCTCATTTTGTGTATTTGTAAAATTAAAAAATATGTAGACTGTTAGAACTTTTTGAATACACCTTTAGAGATCTTCAATACAATTTCTAAATTTTATAGACCAAAAAATAAAAGTGTGGCCAAAGGGTTCAGGTAACTACAAAGGTCACATAGCTGGTCTTTTGACACCAAATTAAATGTTCTTTTCAGTACATTATGCTGTTATCTAAATTCCAGATCTTGGAGTGACGTCAGAAACATGGCGGAGTGAGAGACG
>NW_006482442.1:0-468 GCF_000325575.1 Pteropus alecto | reverse complement strand
CTGCTAAAAGAGTAAGAATTTTACAAGTGAGGTCCTGTATCAAGACTAGGTTAGGTTTCTCTGGTGTACTTCACACCATTTACTATACATATACTTCAAAGTACTTACCACAAATGGACCAAAATCATTGCAGCAGGTTCTCTTCGAATGACATCATTTCGTTCAACGTCCTTTCCTTTTAACGTTCGTGAGAAAGAAAAAAATCTGTTTCCGGAAGGGCCACCGTCTGTGTGGAGTGTGCATATTAGTCCTCGTCTGCGAGGGTTTTCTCTGGGGGCTCTGATTTCCTCCCGGGTCCCAGAGATGTGCACGTGAGGTGATCTGATCTGTCTACATCATCCCAGTCTTTGTGCGCGTGGATGCGAGTGGCCCCGCGTCTGGGCGTCCTGTCCGGGGTGGGGTCCCGGGGTCCCACCCTGAGCTGTGGGGACAGGCTCCAGCCACAGCGACTGTGAACTGAATAAGTAG
>NW_006482441.1:0-468 GCF_000325575.1 Pteropus alecto | reverse complement strand
CTTTCTATTTGATAAATATCACTGGGTACAGAGACCTGTGGATGGCAAATCCTTTTTCCTTCCAACAAACTGGAAACTTAGTATCTATTCTGGATAGACACTCCCAAGACTTTTGTGAAAGATGTGTGCATAACTATGCTCAGGTTTGCCTATTGATTTTATCCAAAAGTAAAATAAACTTCTCATATCTATAACAAGAAGTAGTTTTGCAACTTGAACAATGGTCCTGGCCTAAGCTAGGCTCCCACCCTTTCACAGAAACTGGGAGATTTGGTCACTATCTTCCTTGTTGATTACATACCAGAGGTGGCTCCCAAGTTCTTAGAAAGACATTCCTGGGTCTTAAAGCTGGTGAGAGGCTATTTTCATTTTTATTAGTTTATATACATGACAAAGGTAGAGAAAGAACTTAAAGTAACAAATTTTCTAAAGTAAATGCTCTAAGAAAAGGGAAGGAAGAAGGTCTTT
>NW_006482440.1:0-468 GCF_000325575.1 Pteropus alecto | reverse complement strand
CCCCAGCAGGCCCACGTGGGACGGCCATGTGCCCCAGTACCATGCCTCCACGGCCCCCCATAACAGCACCCGCCATGTGACTCCCTTTCCAGGAGTACAAGACGACCATGGGAGATTTGCAGACCCTGCACCAGGACATCCGGCAGGAGATGGACGTGAGGAGGAAGCTGGACACCTCCATCCTGGAGAAGCTGCAGGAGCAAATGACCTCCAACAAGATGAGCAAGCACTTCCGCCAGCTCATCCTGAAGCTCCAGAAGAAGAAGACCAACCTGGTAGGCCGCCTCCCTCTGCCACGCAGGGAAGGAGCCCCTGGGGACAGCGGGAGTGGGGAGGCGGCTCAGGCGCCCAGCAGACCGCACGCGGCAGAATCAGTGTCGGGGGGCAGCGCGTCTCTCCACTGTCCTCTGCTGTGGTTGTGGCAGCAACACGTTGGTCTCATAGAAAATCTGGAAACGCAGAAAGCCA
>NW_006482439.1:0-468 GCF_000325575.1 Pteropus alecto | reverse complement strand
GCCCAGAGCAGGGCTGACGGAGGAGCCTCTTCACGCCTCCGTGCTGCGAAGGACTCAGGATCTTCACCGGCGTGTGACAGCTCCACGTGTGCGTGTGGCTCCGGGCTGGCTGCTTGAACGCGGCGTTCCACGTGAAGCACGCGCGGGTGAGAGTGGTTCGCATCTGCCGCTCTCCCGCGGGCAGACGCCGGGTCAAACGCTCCTGCGGGCGCCTTTGACGCCGCGGGACGGGCACTTTGTAAAGCGCTCGCCGGCAGTGGGACCACGCGGCGCGCGTGCCTCTGGTAGGTGGTGCTAAGGTCCCGTGGGAAGCGTGCTCTGAGGATGCCCGTGGCCCCACGGCCGTGCCAGCGCTCACCACTGCCACACTGCCACACCGCCACACTGCCTTGTCTTAGTGCCTGCTAGGATGCACTTTCAGAGACTGCATTTCCCCAGAAACTGCGGGACGTCGCCGTGTGTCACCCG
>NW_006482438.1:0-467 GCF_000325575.1 Pteropus alecto | reverse complement strand
ATGCTTCCCAGGTGGGCATGGGCTGCGCGAGCTCCAGCCACACACTTTTTGCCCAGTCTTCCTTCACAACGTGAGTGTAATCATGCCCATGAAATTGAGAAGAGCTTTTGGTCTCCCCTGGGAATTCAACTCATGGCAATGGCCGCAGCAGCAGTATAGGTGCCAGAGCCACTAAGCAAATGTGTGTCCCCTCAAGTGGCTTGAACTATGGGGCCTTGGGAGCCAAGGTGGGAAAGCTTATGGTACAAATGGGAGTGCTGACCCCCAGAAAGGGGCATGGGCCTCTCCAGGGTCACACAGTCCCTTAGCTAGGATCAGGGACGCGATGGCCTGACAGTGCAAGCCATATGAGGGTGTATGAGTTTTCTGTTGCTGGCATAACAAATTACAATTAACTTAATGCTTGAAAACAGCACAGATTTATTATCTTACAGTTCTGGACGATAGAGGTCAGGACTGGGTCTCAC
>NW_006482437.1:0-467 GCF_000325575.1 Pteropus alecto | reverse complement strand
ATATTCTGCTGCTATGGGGTGAAATGTTCTAAAAAATATCAGTTAACTTCATGTGGTCTAATGTATCATTTAGGGCCACTGTTTCCTTGCTGATTTCCTGTCTGGACGATCTGCGAAGCGTTAAGGTCCCCGCTATTACTGTATTACTGTCGCTCTCTCCCTTTGGGTCCATCAGTACTTGTTCATGTGTTTAGGGGCGCCTGCATTGGGCGCGTACATGTTTACAAGGGTCTTGTCCTCTTGCTGGCCCGATCCTTTTATCATTAGGAAACGTCCTTCGTCTCTTACGGCCTTTGTCTTATAGACTGTTTGTGTGATGTGAGTATCGCTACCCCAGCTTTTTTGTTTCCATTTTCATGAAATATCTTATCCCATACCTTTGCTTTCAGTCTTCATCAGTTTTTCAACCCGGTGTGTCTCGAAACCGGTGTATGTAAAGGTCTTCTTTTCTTATCCATTCAGCCACC
>NW_006482436.1:0-468 GCF_000325575.1 Pteropus alecto | reverse complement strand
GAATGTTCTTGGGGATTCTTCTTTCTCTTCTCCTGAAGTCTCTCCTTCTCCTGCCTCTTCTTCGACTGTGAGCTCCTGTTACAGTTCTAACAACTCCTTATTAGTCAGTTCCTCAGAAACCACCTCTAGGAACTCCTCACTGTCATCCCCATCCACCCAGGTTGCAGTTGTTTGCTATTTCAACAAATGTCGATTTTTGTAATCTTTGCACTATGATGTTACAGTGGCTATGATGTCACTTAGTGAAAGGAATTTTTCAGCAACATTATAATTTTATTGGACTACCATCATATTTGTGGTCTGTCATTGACACAAACTGTAATGTGGAGTATGACTGTAGTTCAGTACTCCAGAAGCAAGATCCAAAGGAACTCCTTAGTCGTGGTGTGAGAGACATCTGGGAGACCTGACTCCCACAGAGGCCTTGTGTATCTTCCCAGCACAGGGCTATAAAGGGTCTGGCTCAAA
>NW_006482435.1:0-468 GCF_000325575.1 Pteropus alecto | reverse complement strand
GACCACAATAGAGGTGGGTAAAATGACTCCAATGAAACACAAAAAGAAATCAAAAATCAGAATGAAATATTAAACAACTTGTCAGCTAGTAAGTGGCAGCGCCAGGACCCAAACTGGCTTCTCTCTAACCACAAAACCCGTGCTTCTACCTTAAGCTACGTTGCCATCCATGACTGTGGATCACCACACCTTGATTCTGGATAAAGCAGTCATACTGTTAAAATAAGACTTTTAAAGACTCGAATGGACATTGTGGATGACATTACAATTATTGGTGCATTAGGGTGGGAAAGAGAACAGCAGATTACAGAGGCGAATTAAAAAGTGATGGGATTTAAATATCCGATGAAATATCAGCCATAATAAACAAAAGCAGTGAGAATGTAACTACATGAACGTCCAAATACTCTAAAGAAAAAGCATTTGCTGTCACAGATCCGCCATCACGGTATTAGAAGCATCGTCATG
>NW_006482434.1:0-468 GCF_000325575.1 Pteropus alecto | reverse complement strand
TTATTCATTAAGTTCTAAAATGTCCAAATTGAGCTCGGGGCTGTGTGAGTCTGCCCTGAACCCCAGCTCATTTTGCTCAATTGCTTAGAATTGGGGCTCAATTTTCTTGCATCTTACATCTCAACAATACTTCCATAAAGGAATTTTGTCTCACCTTGATTAAAATTAAAGGTTCATTTTTTCTGAGAAGGAAATTATATATTAACAGGCATTCTGATGTTCTTCTTACCTTTTACTTAAACGGAAGGTTCTAAGGACATTAATAATTGCAATAGTATTATTATTGGGAGTAAATTTGATTCCTGTGTCTAGAAAACATATTGATGATGTGACAAATGATGATGTCACACTAGTTTGAGTTTTGCAATACAATAATTTACAACTACCTTAAGTCTAAACCACAACACAGATAAGTAAAGTACTGAAAATAAATTCTATAAATGTTACTGCCACACACACACACACACA
>NW_006482433.1:0-467 GCF_000325575.1 Pteropus alecto | reverse complement strand
CACACACACACACCCTGATCTGTGTTACTGGTAGCTCCAAGTACTACTCCAAATACTGGGACAATTCCCTGCTCAGATAAACCCCAGTGGAATGGGAGGAGGCGAAGAGGTTTCGAAGGGTCAAGCTGCCCCAAATCCGTGCTGAGTCTGCTGCTCTTTGGAACTATTATTCTGCCCGCTCCTCAAGTTGGGCACCCCGGCCCTTTGTCTCCGGACGGGATAGCCCCGCCCCTGAGAAAAGCTGTAGGACTGGGGGTAGCCCTTGGCCTTTGTGTATCCCTTCTACTGGAGGCCCTGGCAGGAGGACAGAATGGAAATCCGTCCGTCCTCTTCAATGGTGCTCAGTAGGGAGGCCTCTGACGTCCTTTCTCCTCACCTGCTCCACGCTAGATTGCTGCCCAGATCTGTCGGCAGGCCGGGCTGGTGAAGAAGTCCAAAGCCGTGCTGGATTATCATGACGACAACTT
>NW_006482432.1:0-467 GCF_000325575.1 Pteropus alecto | reverse complement strand
TTATCGTCTCAACAGATATAAATTTAATCAACATACATCCTCATTCTGGTAAATATAGAAATGAAAACTATATTTGAAGTTTGATGATGGATCCCCACTACCACTTTTTTTTTTAAACCATAGATTAGGTTATAGGTATACTTTTTATTATAACCACCTTCTAAACCTGTCATATTGTTCCTGGGCTTTTTTTTTTTTTAACAAATATATTATCAAACATATTTACAAGTGTTTGTTTTCTTATTGCTTCTTTCAGAATTTATTTGGTTGTAAATTTTGTTCATTTTTCATCAGTTAAAATGTCTGTAACATTTTACATTATGTAAATAATCGTTTAGTTTAGCATGGAATTATAGGTTGACCGTTATTTTCTTCGTTTTGGAGATATTCAGTTTTTGATCTTTATTGTATTTCCCAGTTCCTGTCAATCTTATTGTCATTTCTGTTAAGTAAACTATATTTTCTTT
>NW_006482431.1:0-468 GCF_000325575.1 Pteropus alecto | reverse complement strand
CCAGGTCGCCTGCAGCCTCAGGCCAGCGAGGGGACGATGCAAAGGCAGAGCAGGATGAGCCACCCGCCCAGGCGGCCCAGCCCAGGGACCCACAGGTCCCCGCCTGCAGGCCAGGTGAGCACTAACGTGCTGGCCGCAGAGGGGGACGACGACAGGTTCCCTCTAGATTCAGGTCTTATTGAAAAAACAAGAGGAAAACTAAGCTCTTTCAGTATTTCACATATAGGTTGACCGTGGTCGCTCAGGTGAAGGTTCAGATTCACATGCACATCTTACCCAGCGGGGCGTCGGGTCCGAGGTTTAGAGCCCACTGGCCGTGCCAGGAGCAGCAGGCCCACGAGGAGCCCAGGGCAGCGCCCTGGCTGAGGTGACCGGTGCCGGTCAGAGAGCCCTCCAGGGCCCCTCAGCCAGCAGCCCCGCCTGGCCTGGCAGAGGCCCCAGCGCTCTGCAGGCTGGTTCCGGTCAGCA
>NW_006482430.1:0-467 GCF_000325575.1 Pteropus alecto | reverse complement strand
GCACTGAGCCAGACATCCCAGAAACACGCCGATGAACAAACGGATGTGAAGACGCACGACCAACCACACACACCAGCGCCCCCAGTCTAGCAACCCTCAGATAAAGACAGGGCGGGGCTCAAGGCTGGTGGGAAGGGGCTCATCCAAGAGCAGACAGAACATATCCAAAGTCACCAACAGCGCGAGAGTGCGGCAGCAGATGGGACAGGAGTGACCACTGCGGGCTCCCTGGACACAGGCCCGGGTGCCGGATCAGCAGCTCCGGCAAGGCCAAGACCATATGTGGCAAATTTATCGACTGTAGGGGCAACGGGATGGGCGCGCCCACCCGGACTGGTATTAGAGCCACAGCGGGGAGAGGGGGGCCTGGGCGGCGAAAGCCACCGTGGCGGATACAGGGTCCCATCGTAGCGCCGTACACAGACGGCCGAGGGCTGGGGCTTCCCGCGGGGGGCGGGGTGGGGGCG
>NW_006482429.1:0-467 GCF_000325575.1 Pteropus alecto | reverse complement strand
TGTATCATGGGACTGGTCCTGCCCAGTGAAACCCCTCAGCTCCGACCCCTTCCTCTCAGCCTGGTGGGAGTCCTTCCCATCTCTCCATCAGGGTGGGTTTATTCTCTGAGTTTGTGGGCCGGGGGTCTCTGGACTCAGGCCGAAGGCGCTGAGGGGGGTGGAAGGAGGTTTGGAGAGGAACACAGGTAGGGAGTGGATGGAAAAGCCACCAGTGTCTCTCATGAGGGTCCTCAAGATGCCAGAAAGCAGCTCGCCCAGCCAAGGACAGGACGGCGTGCTCCGCTGAGGAAACCGAATGGCACATCAGGGGAAAGGCTGAGCCACTGACTCTGGGGTCGGCACAGCCTGGTGACAGTGCATTTTCAGCCGCAGCACAGACAACGCTGTTCTGAGCGACTCTGAGGGTTACTTCCCCATGCGCCCCGCTGAGCACCATCTCTTTGTACCTCCTGCCTCCCTGTGGCTCC
>NW_006482428.1:0-467 GCF_000325575.1 Pteropus alecto | reverse complement strand
AAGGACACTTCACCCCTAATTAAAAATATGTCTCTACCTCTAATCTAACATCATCCCAGAAAATTGGGACCTTCCACAAGTTTCTGCAAGCAATGAGAGATATCTATGCAAAGGGAACTAAAACAAGAAAACATCTAGAAGACCAGATATCAGTTAAGATAAACTCCAGCCTAGGCAGAATTTTGAGTTTTCAGAAATCTCTCCAGTATTTCTATCAGAAAAGTATTTATTCCATTTATAGGTACAGACATAACCTCTGGCTTTTTGCATCATTACTGTTTAAAATTAAAAAAAAAAAAAAGATAGGATCATTATAGAGTAGTTTATTTGAATATCTGGAACAAATTCAAATGAATTAACCTCTTCTGGACAGTTCTTTCCCCTAGAACATCCCTAGAGAAAAAAAGATATGAGTCCCGCCAAGAAAGAATAGCAGACAATCCAATGTACAAAAAGCCTCAAATTTG
>NW_006482427.1:0-467 GCF_000325575.1 Pteropus alecto | reverse complement strand
ACACACACACACACACACACACACACACTTGTTTACTTCCATAAAGTGATCAAGCTAGGGGCTGCAGCACCTGTTCATAGTAGCAGCCAAGGGTCACAATTCTCTAATAGGTCATGTTCTCCTCCTAACCTGCTAGGGCCACACAGGAGTTCACTAAGCTGATCTTGGAGACCAGGCACTAAGTTCTGGGCAGAAGGAAGGGGTGGCAGGTCCCTAGGTACAGCCTTCTCTGCCCTTGGCCTGGCCCGACCTTTTGCCCTAGTTGCTTAGGGCTACCTCTCCTTGTTCCCTGGACTAAGGCACCAGTATTAAAGCACAGCAATTTCCATTTCCACCTCTACTGCCTGGTCTCCTCTGGACTATGTGTGCCTACTCTGCAAGAAGTATTGTGTGCCTGCATACTTGCTGACGAGCATGCCTTTGTGGGAGAGTGTCTGCGTATATGTCCACACAGTACACTCTGCTCC
>NW_006482426.1:0-466 GCF_000325575.1 Pteropus alecto | reverse complement strand
TTCTATGAGCATGAGCCAGTAAGTGCACTTCATTTGCTGAAAAATGAGTTTCTTGATAAGGAATAATTCTTTATCGAATAACATAAATATAAATAAGGCAGTCAGTGGATAGTAGTCTTAGCAGAAACTTTGCAGATACGGAAGGAAAATCTGTATTCAGTACAAGTGTGTATTTCAGTGAGAACAAAATAGCGTACCTGCTATGATGGTAACAGTACTGCGTAGTCAGTCTGCCACCAGGTGACTGGCTGATTTCCCAGAAAATGGTGTTTTGAGAACTCTTATGGCCCAACTCATTCCATCCAACCTTCCTGCAGCCCTTGTACTTATCCCACAATTTAAGCCTGTAAGTCTCCCTCCCAAATTTGGCTGTTGTTTTAGATTGGCCTGCCAACCTCGTATTCTGATTTGAGCCCCTTCTTTTGGAGTAATTGCCTATTGGCAATTTCTTGTTTTCCAAGTTCTC
>NW_006482425.1:0-467 GCF_000325575.1 Pteropus alecto | reverse complement strand
TTTTTTTAGGAAACAGGCATTGCTACTGGACTCTGATGGATGTTGGAAATCTAATCATAGAACACCAGGTAAACCCGAACTGCACATAGTGGAGTTGGTTTTATTTCATCCTCCTGGCCATAAATTCAAGTATTCTCAGAAGCACCCATCACTCAGGCTGAACAGATACTGAAGGCATAGAAAATTGTATGAGCTCACACACCTAGTCTGTGCTTTCCTACTATATTATGACCCTTCCTTCACAGAGAATTCTCCTGCTCGATTGACTGAAAATGAAAAAATTGATCTGTGCATATGTGGTTTTGCACAACATGCCGGTGCCAGTCAGAAATAGGCTGCGAAAGAGTTACACCCAGCTTAGGGATGGCCTTGAAGGATGGTAAAGCAGAGAAATCTTTTCAGTCAGTATAACTTTGGGTTTTTTTCATTGTCTATTTTACCTCAAAGGAGATGGGAGCTAAAGTCAG
>NW_006482424.1:0-467 GCF_000325575.1 Pteropus alecto | reverse complement strand
CTCATGGACATGGAGAGTGGATTAGTGGTTACCAGAGGGAAGGAGCGGGGCAGAAGATAGGAATAAAGGGGGTCAAATATTTGATGGTGGAAGGAAATTTGCTTTTGGGTGGTGAACACACAATGTGATGTACATATGATGTATTACTGAATTGTATACCTTGAAACCCATTTGATTTTACTAACCAATGTAACCTCAATAATCTTAAAATTTTTTTTTTTAATTATTTTAGGTGGTTATTTTCTAGTCTAACACTTAAAGTTCTTATTTGCCTTAAAACAACATTTTAGAACCATTAAAACTTAAATGATGTTACAGGGCAATGTCTAGTAGTAGTAAAAATCACTGCTAATGTCAAGTACATACTGTAAGTCAGGCACTGTCATAAACACTTTACATGCATTTTCTTTATACAAGAACCCTAAGAAGTAGGTAGTGTTGTTATTCTTGTTTTAGGGATGAAAAAA
>NW_006482423.1:0-467 GCF_000325575.1 Pteropus alecto | reverse complement strand
CTTGTACATCAGTATTCATCACAGATTTTGGTTTGTAGGTTTTATTATTATTATTATTTGTAGTGCCTTTGTTTGGCTCTGGGTAATACTGGCCTACATAGAAATTGATATAATAATTTCTTTACTCTTTAATCTTTGGAAATGTTCATGGAAAATTAGTGTTAATGTTCTTTAAATGTTACTAGAATTATCTGGTGGATCTATCTAGTCCAGGACATACTTTGTTGAGAATTCTTTTAAAATTATTATTACTGTTTTGATTTATTTACTAGTCTTAGGTAAGCTGTAATTTTTTAAATTTATCCTTGTGAAATCTAAGTAGGTTGTATTTTCATAGAAATTAATACATTTATCCTAGGTGTCTAATTTATTGTCATATAATGGTTTATAGTAGCCTTTTACAATTATTTCTGTGGCATTACTTATAACATCTCTGCTTTCACTTTTGATTTTAGTTTTTTTTTTTT
>NW_006482422.1:0-467 GCF_000325575.1 Pteropus alecto | reverse complement strand
AAAAAAAAAGAGAAAAGTTCATGTTTATAGAGTTTGATGGACTTACTACTTTGTGGTTTTCCATATCTGTACAATGTTGAAATGGTTGTTATCGATCTTGTAAAGCTAGTAGTTATGAACTTAAAATTCTTACTTATTGAATAATTTTGCTATTTTATATTAAAACATTATTAAAAAGTTTTAAAAATCTCTGATCCAGAGATTTTTAAAGATTATTAATAATCAATACACTTGAAATTGAAGTAGTGTATAAAGATTAAACATAAAAATAATTTTAAACAACATTGAAATATTAATTTACTGACCCTGAATATAAAAATCATATAAAAGCTTGATACCAAGAAGTACTCAGTCTCTATAAATGAAATTCTGGAGATAAAAAAGTCAATTAATTTAAATCATAGAAGATCTTTATCCATGTGTTATTTTATAAAAATCTCTCCTAAATAAAACTTAAGCAAAAAAAA
>NW_006482421.1:0-467 GCF_000325575.1 Pteropus alecto | reverse complement strand
GGAGAGAGGGAGGGAGAAGAAAGGAGAGAGGGAGAGGAGATACCTTCAGCCATCTCACTAATCCCCCTATGGAAATCACATTTACTTTTCACTCCTCTATTACAGGATGCCTGAAGTAGGACCGTGTTCATTTAAGGAGGCTCCTATGTCTGCAATAGAGCAAAGGTTGCATATGGAGGCCAGAGGGATAAGTAGAAGCCAGATTATATAAGATGTTGGGGGCAATTGTAAGGACTTTGGCTAAGTGAATGAAATTGTGGGCTATACAGAGTTTTGAACAGAGAAGTAACGTGATCTGACTTCCATTTTAAAAGGCTTACTCTACTGCTTTGAAAACAGAATGTAGGTGGAGGGCAAGGACAGACGCAAGTAGACTTGTTAGAAAGCTCTTGCAAGAATTCAGGCTAGAGAAGATGGCACCTCTGTTCAGGGTGGAGACAAAAGAAGTGGTGAGAAGGGATGGGACT
>NW_006482420.1:0-467 GCF_000325575.1 Pteropus alecto | reverse complement strand
TTTTTTTACAGGTATTTGATTTAACTGCCATAGACTTGACATCTGAGACTGATGAAATTCCAGATATTATAGCTTTGGAAGAAGAGTATGGATCAAATCATTCACATGCTAATAACCCTGAGCTTTCTCAGGGCAAAAGATTGAATAGCTAACAAGAAAATACTTCTTTGGCTGAACACACAATTATGTCACATTAAACTTCATGTTTGTTCATGTGTTTATTCCTGTGGCTTTGGGGATTAATCTATTGGGGGTTAGTCTATTTTTTTTTTGTTACTCATCTTAATTGTAATGAAATTCTGATCTAAACTTTTGTAAGAGATCCTAGTTCTGTATTATATATCATTTTATATAATTCTACAAAGTTTAATCCTTGACATGCCTTTAATAAAAATTGGACTGTGTAATCTTGAATCAGGGTGTGTATGTTAAGTACTGATAGATATACTATCGGTACATTTGTGCAT
>NW_006482419.1:0-467 GCF_000325575.1 Pteropus alecto | reverse complement strand
CCCCAAAGCTTTTAAATCTAATGAATACATTCGCCAGTCTCAGTTTAAAAGTCAACATACAAAAAATAATTTTCTTTTTAATTATTTTCTGCAAATAATAGGAAAATGAAGACATCTCAATGTAATAGCATCAAAACCAGAAAAAGTCTATAAAAAATAAATTTCACAAAGTACATAACAGATCTCTTCACTGAAAATTTCAAAATATTGTTGAGAAAAATTAAAGAAGACACAAATGAAGAGACACCATGCTTGTGATTTGGAAGCACTGTTTTAAGGTCCATATTTTCCTCAACTGATTTAGGAATTCCATGAAAGGCCAGTAGAAATCTCCATGGCCTTTTTGATAAGGTGATTATAAATTTTACATAAGAAAGATCTAGAAGAGCTAAAACGATTTCAAAGAAGAACAAAGTTGATAAATTTAGACTTCTTTCCTATAAGACTTGCTGTATGTAATGCTACCA
>NW_006482418.1:0-467 GCF_000325575.1 Pteropus alecto | reverse complement strand
ATATATATACATTCTTCAACTGACAAAAGGATTTTGTTGAGTATATTTAGGTATTTAGTCACATTTCCTCAACTACTACAAAGTTCAAATAAGAATAATTTCAAGAAAACGCTAAGGAGCTTCCTATCTAACAGGAGAATTAATCAGATTTATAATGAATATTAGGTCAGTATCGCTTTCACAGAACACATTTAAACTTCCATTTCCTATTCCGATTATAACCTCCTATCTCTTTGACATCTTCCCAATTCCCAATATACCCTTCTTAACCTCTTATTCCTTCCTACCATCCCCTACCTCTGGACTACATGACCATATGAGTTAACTCTCACTATCACCCCTCATTATCTTCCACACCGGCCCAGTAAAACCCTAACCCTGGATTCATGATATTTCTGCTTCTAAATCCAACAGAGTACTGGAGACAACCCTGACTTGCGAATATCTTACATTTTTTTAACCCATTT
>NW_006482417.1:0-467 GCF_000325575.1 Pteropus alecto | reverse complement strand
CAGTCTCCTTGGTCACCTGAGCTGGATACACCAGGTGTGTCTCTCGTATGGGTTGTGTGTGCCCTCCTGTTATACTTGAGACTTGATTGCTGTTTGTACATCAGTGGGAGTGATTGACCCTTGGGTTGATGGGTTATGAGAACTAGCCGGTGATTACAGGGAAGGAGCTGTTGTGCAAGGGCTGACACTTCAGAGTAACATTTGCTTTAGCAGGGCTCTGGTGCCTGCCCAGATTGCCCTCTGGGTTGTGTCATCCTCAAATGCAGCCCCAGTGGTACTCCAGCTAGTTCAGAGCTGGCAAGGACCCCCTCCACAGGCCAAGTTTAGCCACAGTATCCTGCCCAGGACCACCTGGCATGAGCCACAAAGCAATGCGCAGATGGCCTCCACCTGTGCTTGGCTTGGAGGTACCTGGAGAGGCTAAGCTGTAAACTGGAGGCCCACTGCCACTAGTGCCAACCTTAGGG
>NW_006482416.1:0-467 GCF_000325575.1 Pteropus alecto | reverse complement strand
CACAGAGCATCAGCTTGAGTCCTCTCATCCCTGTGAGGGTTCCAAAATTATCGGGCCATGGTCTATGTCACTTTCAACTCACGGAGGATCATTTTCAGAAAGCCTTCCCCTGAGAGGTCGGAGTCACGCACCACAAACTGGGATGGCACCCAAGCACGCACAGTTGTGCAGTTGTGCTTGCACAGTCACAGTCTCCACAATTAAACAATGACTCAGTATTTCAAATATCACTGGGCTTGGAGCAACTTGAAAGGGAAGGAAGGAAGGATGGCGAGTTCTTGGTGGAGTGGCCTGATGAAGACATGCTTCTGCTAATGAAAGGCAAAAATGGATGTTTCCATTTCTCCCCTCCCTGGCTGGTACCCAATTATCATTAACACTCTGGGAGCCAAGAATCATTTTAATGATGGAAGGACTGAGCTATAAATGCAGAAAATGTCTACAAACATCCCAAGCTTGATTGCTTT
>NW_006482415.1:0-467 GCF_000325575.1 Pteropus alecto | reverse complement strand
TCAGGATGCACAGGCGGAGACGGCAAGTCCTCTAGGGGACAGTGCTGTGTGCCACGGGCAGAGCTGGGCAGGCGGCTCGGAGCCCAGCAGGGGCCAGAAAGCGAGGCTGCCCGGGTCGTGACTGGTCACTGCACGCCAGGCTCTCTCAGCCTCGGCGCTGTGGACGTCGGGGCCAACGACTGTGATGTGGGCGTCCTGTGACCCGCAGGGTGCTGACCAGCCTCCTGGTCTCCACCCGCCAGGTGCCAGGAGCACCCCCTCCCCGGTGTGACAATAAAACATGTCCCCAGTCTCAAGCATCTCCCGAGAGCTGAATCAGCTGCTGCTGAGAATGAGATAGATGGTTAGATGGATGAGAGACAGACAGACAGACAGATGGATAACAGAGAGATACATAGATAGATGAGAGATAGACAGGTAGATGTTAATAGATAAGTTTAGCTAGCTAGAAGGATGATGGAGAGTTA
>NW_006482414.1:0-467 GCF_000325575.1 Pteropus alecto | reverse complement strand
AGGAGGAGGAGGAGGAGGAGGAGGAGGTATTACCCAGGCAGAGAGAAAGAAAAAGAGCTCTCCAGACAGAGGAAACAGCCCCTGAGAAGGCCCCAAGGAGGGAAGGATGTGGCACATGTAAGCAACAGAGAGGTAGTGTGGTGAGCACAGGAGAGGGCTCTGGGTGAGGCTGGAGAGGCTGGCGAGGGTCAGACCTTCCTTGGTGCCAATGCAAGGAAATGGCCTTTAACCTAAGAGCAGAGGGAAACCACTGGAACATGCTAAAATCTCTCCAGGTGATTCTAACGTGCATTCAGGATTGAGAACCAGTGAGACTAAGATGGTGGCAACTGAAGCAAGGGAAAGTAGACAGTCTTCAGAAGGACCCTGAACTTCAATTTATATGATTTGGAGTATTGCATGGTGGGGAGGAAAAGGGGAGGTATTGAGAATAAAGAAGCAATAGCATATGATGTTAAGGGCAACTC
>NW_006482413.1:0-466 GCF_000325575.1 Pteropus alecto | reverse complement strand
TTATTTGTAATGTTGGTCCTCTGGTTATAATTTCTTTCATCCTTTGGATGTCTGAAATGCTTCAATTTTTGAAAGATATTGTTGTTGGGAATAGAATTCTAGTTCGGTTGTATGTTTCTTTCAGTATATTAAAGATATTATTCATTGGTCATTTCATTTGTATTGCTTCCAATACAAAAATTGCTATCATCCTTATAATTATTCTTATAAGGTATCTTCTTTCTTCCATTTGCTGCTTTTCATATTTTTCTCTTTTTCTCTGATTTTGAGCAAATACAAGTAATATTTACTTATATAATAAAATGAATTTGGGCAGCATCTAGGGGAGGGCTCTCTGATAGTTGGTTACAAATTCTCATAAACAGTTGTTTGCTTCTTGTTTTATGAGGTCAAGGGCAAATTTCCTTAGAATACTTGTGTACTGAGAAATGTGATGATTAATTTTATGTGTCAACTTGGCTGGGCC
>NW_006482412.1:0-467 GCF_000325575.1 Pteropus alecto | reverse complement strand
GGCTCACGTGGCTCGTGTGGCTCGTCCCTTCTTCCTGGGCTTTCGCGGCATTTTGGAGGGGACTCGGACGAGGCTCTGTCATGGGTTGATAGCCAGACAGTTTTCAAACGGAAGCCCGACCGACACCGCATCTGATGACATCAAGGGGCTACGAGGGAGTCGGGCTGACCCTCACCGCCAGACTCAGCTTCTGTCACACACGCGGCCCGAGCACCCATGATGGATGAAAGCGCACGGCACGGGCTCCTCCTCCGCAGATCCACGTCCCAGCGGGCCAGAGAGACGGCGGTGTGTGCATCCGTGATGAACGTGCTAACCGTGAGTCTCCTCAGAGCCAAGTCAGCAAAGCGACGAAACGCGCACACCTCTACTAGGGATGAAAATTCATTCGTGGAAAGTTAGGAGGCACGACTGAGCCAGCTGTGCGAACGTGCCGCGGCCCGTCCGGTTCACGCCGGTTCACGCCG
>NW_006482411.1:0-467 GCF_000325575.1 Pteropus alecto | reverse complement strand
TGTGTGTGTGTGTGATTGCACATGCACCAATCTGGAAAAGATAGTAGCGTAAGATCATGGAAACAATGAGATTTTGTGATGAGAAATTTATGCTTTGTACATCTTGGATGAGCAAATAAATTTGTTCTATCTCTGCTGATGAACACATATGCTTTATTCCACAATATATGATTTCTTTCAGAGACTACAGTACATTTATTAAAAGTCTCTTATTTCCATCCCAAACTAAATAATGGCAGTTGATTCACCTTTTCCTTTTACGTCTTATTTTACAATATATTATTTGTATTTGTTATTCTTTCCTAAATTAGTTATTTACATGTCACTTATGCCATGAACACTAAACTTGTTTTGGCAGTCCAAACAAGCTTTGTCTATTGCTCAGGAGAGAAGATGAAGTGTACTATTATTGGGTTTTATTTGGTCCTTAATAATACATAATTTTTATATAATTATTTTATAAATAG
>NW_006482410.1:0-467 GCF_000325575.1 Pteropus alecto | reverse complement strand
TGGGAGTGAAAGCAGAAAGGCCCTGTTACTTTCAGTGACATATTTCCCTTCTCTTGGTTGGCTGGGGGACCGTTCAAAAGGATGAGGGTCACAGCATGTTTATATGAGCTGTTTACCTGGGAAGTGGCAGAGGCTCCAGTTCCAGGAAGATGCAGCCCCAAAACCCCAAGGCTGTTCGGCAACCACCCATTTTTTCATTAATATCTGGTGGCTGCAAAAGCCAGATATTAATGAGTGGTATTTGAGAAAACAGATAGAAGATGTAGACACAACTGAGTGGAGAAAGAGTATGATGCAAGGCAGATGAGGCCACCTTCCCAGTAGTCTGGCCGCTAACTGCCGACCCTCAGGCAGATGGCAAGGGGGAAAGCCTGAGCCTTAGCTCTTATGCGATCTCCAAGAACACTGGGGCCAGTGGAGAGGGCACATCCTGTCCCTCTCATCTGTTCAGGGCTGAGACAGGGAAA
>NW_006482409.1:0-466 GCF_000325575.1 Pteropus alecto | reverse complement strand
CAGCCCTGGTTAGTACTTAGATGGGAGACCACCTACAGAGACTAGGTGCTGTAGGCATAAAAAAATAAGTACTCTTGCTTCTTCCATTCCTGTAGTATACAGCTACAGTTATTAAGTTAACTGATACTTTTTGGAATGAAAGATCTCAGAAAGAGAGTGTAAGACAAATCATGCAGATAGAGAATTACACTTTTTAACAAATTTGTTCCCCATCAGATTTTACTTACATCTAAACATATAATGACCTACACATTTGGTTTATAGTTACTCATAAGTTATGAGTTTACCAGAGTGGCTAACCTGAGAGAAAGAGCAATGAAAGGCAGCTTCAGTTTCCCATCAAAAGTTCCATTTTGATGAGGCTTTTTGTAGGACTGTTGCAGAATCCCTCCATGTGTGGAAATGTTCTGCATTGTCTCAGTTTCTCTGTGGGCAGTTTTGATAGTCTGTTGTCTACATTGTTTTT
>NW_006482408.1:0-466 GCF_000325575.1 Pteropus alecto | reverse complement strand
GTGTGTGTGTGTGTGTGTGTGTGTTTCTGTGCTACAGGGGCTCATGCAAAGGCCAGGCCTGGTTGGTGTAATGTTGACGGATAACATGAGAAAGACAAAATAGCTCCGTAACTATTTTTCTTCAGTCTCTCCTGCCAAAATAATACTTAGATGGAAAAGAGTTGAATGAACATTGCTAAAGAGACTGCAGCCTAAGGAGAGGGAATAGTATAAAGGAGCCCCCATCTTTTCTGATAGAATTTTAAGCATTTTCTCGTAGAGCATTTACAATCCAGGTCCTGAGAGAATAGTGAGGATCTTTGTGAAATCTTGAAGAAAGAGAATAGGTGCTGAAAAACTGAATGAACAGGATTTGTTTATATTTTCAGAAAGAGAAATAAGCTTTGCACACTAGGCCAAGGAGGTTACAATGATTAAAAAGCAAACATCTGAGACTAAAGAAGGAATCTTAGATGATCAAAAAAAA
>NW_006482407.1:0-467 GCF_000325575.1 Pteropus alecto | reverse complement strand
CAGAAATTCTGGGGGTGGGGCTCAGCAATCTGTTTAATCAACTTTTTCAGGTGATATTAATGCACATCAAAGATTTAGAACCACTGGCATAGGTATAATGCATGAACCATATGCTAATAACAGTGGAAAATATCACCCCTGGGACCAGAGAAGCAAATAATAAATAGTAACTGGGACTCTGAGAAAATCATATAGAGAAAGACACTTTGAGAGAATCAATGGCCTTTGGTCAAGAGAACCGCCCTATGCTAGAAAACTCCATCACAAGACAATAAGGTAATTATAATCCAAACTCATTTACTCACTTCCTCCAACTTTCAACTTGACTCTCAAGTGGCTGAACTCAAACAGAAGCCAGAAGACAAGGGAACCTGGTGATTCTACCCATTTTGAATAGTACTACATCAAACTAAAAAGCTTTTTGCATGGCAGAAAAAACCATCAACAAAACAAAAAGGCAACCAATC
>NW_006482406.1:0-467 GCF_000325575.1 Pteropus alecto | reverse complement strand
TGAATTCACTGAAGCGAATTGCGTAAGCGACGGGCTTAGCTTTTCTGGTGCCATCGTACCTGTTGTTTCCACATTATGTCCCTCTTTTAGAAGGTACTTTTTAAATTTGGTCATAGTCCGAATTGCTGATAGAAAAAAGATCCCCCTCTATTTAAAGTCCTGTAGTAGTTGACGCTTTCTTTTACAGGTGATCAAGTGTTTGTGAAATTGATGGATGGGGGCGGGGGGTGGGGGATGTCCAGGTGTCCCAGAGGAAACTAAGTGAAGCAGGTCTCTGCATAGTTATTCGCCGAACGTATCTTTTACGTTGAACAGGAGAACAGTGAAAAAAAAATCTCGGTAGAAGAAAAATAGTGGGCGGCGTATTTTTGCTGTGGGGACTTGAGATGACTCTACTGTCTCCCGGGTTATCTTCAGCTCAAGGCCAGAGAGGAATGGTGAGGCCCTCTTACGAACCATTGCGGGGG
>NW_006482405.1:0-467 GCF_000325575.1 Pteropus alecto | reverse complement strand
TTAATCCATTTATATTTAGAGTAATTATTGATATGTAAAGACTTACTAATACTATGTCACTAACTGCTTTCTGGCTGTCCTGTAGTTCCATTGTTCATTTTTTCCCCTCTCTTTCTGCCTGTCTTTGTGAGTTGGTGATTTTCCCTGGTGGTATGCTCTAATTCTCCTCTCTTTATCTTTTGCGAACCTACTATAGTTTTATGCTTTGTTGTTACCTTGGAGTTTTCATAAAACATCTTGTAGATAAAACAGTCCATTTTAAGCTGGAAGCAATTGAACTGATCACAAACCAAAGCTTTACCCTTTCCGTCCCTCTCTGTAAGTATTTGATGTCACACTACCTGTTTTTATCTTGTACGTTTGTTAAAAATTATAGTAGTTATAGTTATTTTTAATACTCTTTTTTCTTTAAAATTTATAGTATCTAATAACACTATATTTACCTTTACTGGTGTATTGTATATTGT
>NW_006482404.1:0-467 GCF_000325575.1 Pteropus alecto | reverse complement strand
ACACACCACACACACCACACCATTTCTGACAACCATGGATGTCTCCAGACATTGCCAAATGTCCCCTGGGGAGTAACATCGCCCCTGGCTGAGAACCACTGTCTTAGAACATGAACTACGGAAGAGCTTGGGGACCAGCCCAGCCAACTTCCTCATTTCACAAATGGGAAAACTGAGGTCCAGAGGCTGAGACAAGGAAGCAGGTGTCCTTATTCCATATGGAGATTTTTTGAGAGATTAGAGATCCTTTTCTTAGCCTCAGAGAAATGCAATTTTAAAAAAAGTTGAAGAATTTTAATTCAAGTCAGTTTCATCTAGCTGAATATTCATTTTCTCTCTCTCTGTCTCTCTCCCCTCCCCTCTGCCCCCATATGCATGATTCATCCTAGAATTTCTATTTTCTAACTTGGTTTTCTAGCCATAAATGCTACCAATAATAATAATAACAATAACAATAATAATAATAA
>NW_006482403.1:0-467 GCF_000325575.1 Pteropus alecto | reverse complement strand
GTCCTTCGGGGGTGGGCATGGGCCTTGGCCTGACCCTGGGACGGCCCCATCCCCGGTGGTAGCTCCCGGGGGACACACACTGCCTCTCGCCGGGCGCTGGATGTCCCGGGCTGCGGTGGCAGATGAGTCTCAGACGCTCTGGCCACGTAAGGAGACCTGGTGACACCCTGAAACCTCGTCCTCTTTGAGCCCCGAAGCCCCAGCTTTTATCTAACTACCTTTTCTCCTTTTCAGGTGAAATTCCTGTTTTGAACGCGCTGGGGCAGCCCCGTGTCCGGCGGGGTGAGCCGCGGTGCCGGCTCTCGGAGGCCGCTGGACACCCGGGCTCTCGGCGTCCTCCTCCGAGGGGAGCTTCTGGGCCACAGGGCCCAGGCGTCTCTAAAGGGGGCAGATGACACCGAGAATTGTCCCAAGGGCGGGCACTCAGTCGCACACCGCCCAGCAGAGCCCAGAGCGGCAGACGCCCC
>NW_006482402.1:0-466 GCF_000325575.1 Pteropus alecto | reverse complement strand
TTCTACATACACCAAATAAAAGACACATGGAAGAGAGCCTCCATTGGATGATCTGTCTAATTGGGTCTTGGGAAAGCACAGCAAGAAGCTGTCGGTGAATTTTAGATTCCTGAAGGCTGAGAAAGGAATCACAAGTCATCACCATGAAATGTTTTTTCCCCTAAGACAAAGAATTTCGAGAGAACATTCTCCTACAGTGGTCATCTCCAAAAGCCCATGAATTCACTGTTAGAAAAATTTAAGTCCATGGAGTAAAAAAAAGTTTGAAGATAGTAGAATTCAGGTATAGCCTTTCCTATGCTCTTATATTTTTTATTAATATTTTGGACCCACTTGAAATCAAGACCTTGAATTTAACATTTAATCAATGATTTAAAACATTTTGCAATAAACATATTTTTTTCTGATAGGAAATTTTATCTGAAAGTATTTTCATCTAAGGGCAGAGGAAATTTACTCATACTAA
>NW_006482401.1:0-466 GCF_000325575.1 Pteropus alecto | reverse complement strand
AAACACTATAATTTATTTACCTGTTCTATTTTAATGGACATCGGAGCTGTTTCCAATTTTTTCCTATCACAGGTAACATTGCTATGGATGTTCTCGTTCATATCTTTTATAGACATAGGTGGGCATTTCTGTTGGTCATATGCCCAGGACTAGAATTGCTGGTTACAATGTACGCATTCTTTTGACTTTAGTAGATAGTGTCAAACTCTTCTAAAATGGTTGTACAAATTTATATTCCCATGAGCAGTGTAAGAGCATTCAGTTACTCCATATCTTTGTCAGTACTTAAAGTCTTTTCTTATTTTAGACTGCTTAGTGGATAGTGGTTTTAATGTGTGTTTCCCTGATCACCAATGATTTTGAATAATTTTCAATTTATTGACCATTTAAATACCGTCCTTTGTAAAGTAACTGTTTAAATATTTTGCCTAGTTCTCTATGATCTTTTTTTCTTATTTATTTGTAT
>NW_006482400.1:0-466 GCF_000325575.1 Pteropus alecto | reverse complement strand
GCGTGCGTGTGGGGGAATTTAACTTCCTCCGTGCAGAGCTCCCCGTCTGCCTGCTCCCGCGACGTGACTGACAGAGTGTTAGCCAGTTTTAGTCCATGTGTCTGGGACAGCATCCTGGTGGCCGGATCTTCGCAGAAGGCTCACGGTGTCCATCCCTCTGTCCCCTCGCCTGGCTCCCTATCCTCAGACCCTCCGATGGACAGCCCTCCCACCGGCCCCCCGCCTCTCCTCCAGCAGAAAGTTCCGGTCCTGTTGCTGCACAAATGGCTTTATGCCTCGCTGTTAAAAGCAAGCAGGACATTTGTGGATTCCAGCAGCAGAGTCAATGTCTCGTCTCAGATGCGGACCGTGCGCGACGCATTTGCCAGGAGCCCAGACCCTACGTGTCAGGTCTTGGGGGGATGTTTCCTTTCTCTCCTATTACAGCTTGGTATACTTAATTTCTGAGAGTAGAGTCCAGTTTTTG
>NW_006482399.1:0-466 GCF_000325575.1 Pteropus alecto | reverse complement strand
GTGTCTCTGCGCCTCTGACAATGACAGATTAGCAATCACAAACTCTTCCTTAAACACTTGCTTTTTCAATGTTCCTTAACAGCTACCAAACACTTCTGTCATTACATGCCCTCAAGATAGACATGTCACTATTTCCAAGATGACAGCATATCTTTCATTAGTTACATTCTAAATTGATGCCTGCTTTCATTCAGTGGAAGCACCTTAGGTCCCTAGCTGGTAACTAAGAAGCTCCCTGACCTTATGAGAAACACACATCAAAATCATTTCCTCCTGAAAAGATTTCCAAAGATAGACAATCTCTTTAATTTATGATGCTTCATTAATTTTAGTTTCAAAAATTATCATTTCCTTACTTTCCCCCCAAATACTTGGAAGGAACATGATTCTGAATCTGCAGCTGAGTTCAAACTGTCTTGAGTGTGCATATTGTGCTGGACACTGGGGTGGGGGTGGGATGTAGAAA
>NW_006482398.1:0-466 GCF_000325575.1 Pteropus alecto | reverse complement strand
TATTCTCTTGAAAGTGTTGCTCTTAGAGATATATCATTCGGGAGGCAGTTAGATAATCTTGATTGATTTAGGCTCCAATTTTTCTTTTAATGTTCCAGTAATTAAGCATGTAGAATCTATCTCCAATGGTAGTTGGAGAAATATTTCTGTTTCCAGGTAGTCCTTTCAAGGTTCAGATGGCTTGCATCCATTTTATGATTGACCCTAATTAAATGAAGACAGGCTCATGATAACTTGAGTCACATAAAATGGGATTTGTTTCTCAATCATTTTAAAACTAGTGCTTTCACTCTCTTTTAAAAGTAAATTTAATATATTTAAATTTAGTTGAATCTTCAGAATTCCCAAAGATATCACTTTTATCAAATCACTATTATTTTCTTTTTTATATATGAAGAAAAAAAAGCTGTCACTTAGATGTCAGGCAAAGTTATTCATATTTGGAATTGCTAATATCCACATTTTC
>NW_006482397.1:0-466 GCF_000325575.1 Pteropus alecto | reverse complement strand
TTGTAAGGGTTTGTACATATTTGTGAGTACCTGACCCTACTCCAGTATTCCAAACGGCCTTCTCTTCAAAATATCTATTGCTTATTTTCATTTGGGTTAAAAGTTTGTACTTTCTCTGTAAATAACTCTATAATTCTTGAGCCAGATAACACTCATATTAACTGAACATTTCCCACGTGCCAGGTAGTCTGAGAAGAATAGATATAGCTCATTAATCTCCCAGTTGTCCTATTATGCAGTTACCTGAGAAAAATGATGCATCACTGGTTTTCTGGATGTGAAGTACTGTGAATTATAAGATTATCATCCAAGCAATTGTCATTCATCATAGAAAGGATAGTTTCTCTTTCATTCCTCAGAGATAACGGTCCCCCTTAAAAGACATGCCAAAAAAAAGTGTAAAAATCTCAAAACTGTGATGACCCAAGCACTGTACTGTACCGCCTCTATGCCTTGCTTCATCCTC
>NW_006482396.1:0-466 GCF_000325575.1 Pteropus alecto | reverse complement strand
ATTGTGTGGATCAAATACCTTAACCCAGGTAGGATTTGGCCTGCAGATTCATGATATGATAACCTTCTAGAGATATTAGAGCTTGAAGGTGACTGAATTGGTTGAAAGCTATCTCTTGTTAAATTTTTGATTCACATAAGGTAGACCTTATGGTAGCTAACAATTCTAACTCATTTCTATAGGAATCAACAGAAAATCCCTTACTATTTTTGTAAAAACTCAATCATTTTGGGGTATGCTTACAAACTTTTAATTTTTGATACCTTAATAGGTTCCCGTATGAAATTGTAAAGTGACAACTCCTGGTACTCGCAGGCACAGAAGACTCCTTATCAACATATTTCCATGCTACTTGTATGAAAGTATGCTAACACAATGTGACTATTTTATACCAAATCTAGAAAAAAGTTTTTTTCAATATTTCTTCGGCCACAAGAAGGGCCATCAACACAATCTTGCATTTCCC
>NW_006482395.1:0-466 GCF_000325575.1 Pteropus alecto | reverse complement strand
TTTTTTTTTTTGAATAAGCACTGCCAGCTGTGGATTGTCAGAGACAGCGTACAAATTGAGGGAGGAAAAATGGCTCATGAAGCAGATGTGCGATGGGTGAAACACGCCAGACCTCCTTGAAAAGATCAGCGTAGAAGTTACTGATCTTTGACAGGTGTCGTCCTTCTGTGCCTGGCCTGCTGTCTTGGAGGCCCTGCTCATAGACACGACCCATGCATTTCTTCCATCTACACTTTTTCTCTGGAACATTCTTTTCAGCCTCAGGGGAAGTACTGACACTGCAGGGGTCACACCAGTTGTCTTCACGGGGTGACCTGCCTGAGTGTGGCTCACTGTATTACAGTGTAAGGGCCAGTGTAAGGGCGTGCAGCAGGCCCGGTCATCGTAACCAGCCCAGGTGTGCGACACCACGTGTGACCCTCGCCCCCAAGAAGAGGACGCTTAGAATGAGCCCGCCCCCTCGCCC
>NW_006482394.1:0-466 GCF_000325575.1 Pteropus alecto | reverse complement strand
TGGTCCTTCCAATCCCACCTGTGCCTCTCCGTCATCCCAAGCAGGTTGTGCCACGTGGAGCTCCAGGGGTGCACTACGTCTCTACACAGTTGTTTGCCCTGCCCACCGTCTGGAGGGGCAGGCGGGGCTGGGCCTGAGGCTGCTCAGTGTATGTCCACACCACCCGCTGCCAAAGTGAGTTTGTGGTCCTGACTTCAGGACCCCTCACCTAGTCCCCAGTGAGGGGAGTGAGTGCTGTTGAAGATGGGGAGCACTTCCCAGATGACAGTCTGAGCTGGCGATGAGGGGAAGGGCGGGCCAGGCTCAGCACCTGCTTGTGCACAGGCCCAGAGGCAGGGGCGGCTGGGGATGCTCCGCGACTACCCGGCTCCACAGTGAGGGGCGTGTGGAGGCCTACAGACCCCACCAGCCCGCCCTCGGGGCTGACTGCTGGCTCCCGACAGTTCCTGAGCCAGAGCAGAGACCC
>NW_006482393.1:0-466 GCF_000325575.1 Pteropus alecto | reverse complement strand
CACCCCCACCCCCGGTGCTACCTCTCCCGCGCTCCTGTCCCCAGCCTATGTCCCCTCTCTCCAGGGGACTATTTCACATATTCTCCTCTTTCTCCAAACTTCGCCTCCTCACCCAGCTGCTGACCCGCCTCCTCCTTCATCCCAAAGATGTAGCTCTGGTCCTTCTCAGCCTATGCTGCTGACTCTTCCTCCTTTCCCTGACCCCTACAGATGGCGAGTCCCTGGACTCAACTCTTCTCTGTCTCCACTTCGTCCTGAGAGGCTCCGTCCAGGCTCATGGCTTTAAGCACTGTCCACGTGCTGGTGACTCCCGGGCTTACGATTCAGCCCATTCCTTTGCCCTTAACTCTAGAACGAATGCCACTCGTTTGGTGGCCTCATGGCATCTCAGAGTTAGCTTGTCCAGAACTGATATCCTGAGTCTACCCACCCCCGAGTCTGCTCTGCCCAGACTGTCCCCCGTCTC
>NW_006482392.1:0-466 GCF_000325575.1 Pteropus alecto | reverse complement strand
TCCTGCATAAATTTGAAGATTTATCAACTAAATTTGAAAAAATTAAAACAGGTTCAATCGATATTCAGTCACACTAGGTTTAGGAAAATATATGTTTTGAACATATTTACCTACATTCAAGTATGTATAAATAGGGGAAATACCAAGAAAGAGATTTCTGAAGAGGTAAGCTGAACCTGGTGAATATAATTGATGGCCATACTTTTTACTTTTCAGATCAATTCATTAAAATAAGTTAGAGGCAACAAATACTTTAATTTCTTAGAAAATTAAAAGTCCCTTCATGAAATAAATATATTCCAGGTGATTCCAAGCCTTTAGCATTCTGTAGATGTCCTCTATATCTGAATAAGAAAACTTTAAACATAATGAAATAAACTTTGAGCTTTTCCAACTCTCTAATGTTAAATGTTAGAAGGATTCATTATTAATATGCTATATTTAATAGTTATTTTTAAGCTTGTTT
>NW_006482391.1:0-466 GCF_000325575.1 Pteropus alecto | reverse complement strand
TTATAAATATTCAATCACGCTCGCTACCCTCAGTCGCAGTCCCTGTCAGTATTAGCAACAGTTTTTGGTAGCATTTGCTCAGATTCCCTTGGAGGTTCCGCAGTGTTTGGTCTTGGAGGATACGGGTAGAGGGGCCTTGTGAGTTGGGGGCTGGGAGCTGAGGGTCAGCCTCACGTTTTGCAATTGTGGCTGGTAATAATCAACTATTGTTTCACTGCCTTCCGCTTCTCTGCTTTCTGCTCTGATTCCTGGACATGGCTGCTGCGTGGAGCTCATACCTCTTCCAGGCAGGGCTGATCAGGGAACCCACCACACTTTCTCCCCTCTCCCTCCTCCTGCATGTAGCTCTGGCTGTGAGAGGCAGCTTCTTTTCATCTTCCAAACTATCACCCGGCTCCTGGGTTCTGAACTGTGATAGCTCTTATTCACATATCCCATGCTCAGACATGCTGGTGTGCAGGCTGGG
>NW_006482390.1:0-465 GCF_000325575.1 Pteropus alecto | reverse complement strand
ATTGTTTCAAATTCACTCTGCTCTGTTCTCTCTGAAGTGAGTTTGCCTGACTGAAAGGTATATTTCATTACCTAATTTATTTTTCGTGTGTTCTCTACTATTTACAATTAACACTTTCTAAAGTTACAGATCTTTCCAGAAGCTCTCATAGGAAATTAATTATACATTAGAAAATTAAGTAAGTAACTGATAATGGCTGTCATGTAGGTCCACATGCAGATTTGGATAAAGTCACAGATTTATTACAGTAAAACACAACAGAGTTTCTTCTCATGTTGTTAGTTCGGTCATTCTTCAACATGTGTTAATGTGTGCCTACTGTATACCCAGTTTGGAGATAAAACAATGATAAAGTGGTAAAAACAATACCTGCTCTCAGGAAGCTTGCAGTGAGGAAGGAGAGACAATATACAAACAAGGATGTGAGTTGGCATGTCAAATGATAATTAGAGCTGTAAAGAGAAA
>NW_006482389.1:0-466 GCF_000325575.1 Pteropus alecto | reverse complement strand
AGTAGGGAATCCAGTGACTGGGCTTAATACCAGGATTCAAGATGAGCAAGATGTGGCCTGTGTCCTCAACGAGTTCACAGTCCAGGACAGGGTATGGATGTACCGGATAATTTCAGCCCGTCCTGTTCTGCTCTCTGAGAGCTCTCGGTAACAAAGCATGTGGGTGCTGTGAGGAGTAACGTTAGGGAAGCTTGCACACAGGAGAGCATGTTAGAACTAACTCTTTCAAGTAATAATTTTAATTTTTTAATTTAAAAGTATTTGGCTTCACTATTAAGAAATTCAAAACAGATAAGCAAGAAAAAGAAAAATTATTTAAAATCATTTATGACCCCAATGTCAAGAGATAAACAATTTTTAGCATTTTTATATCCTTCCGTACTTTTATATACACATGTAAAATACATGTATATCCTTGGTGAAGATAATATGATACATACTATTTTGTAGTCTGGTTTTTTTTTTT
>NW_006482388.1:0-466 GCF_000325575.1 Pteropus alecto | reverse complement strand
CGCACGGAGGGGCAGTTTCTGAGTTCCGAATCACCCTGACCTTTTTGTGCACAACTCTGCCTTTGACCCATGACACATGAACCAGGAAGGTGTCATGTACTGTAGTCTCCCTACATTAAGACTGTTAATCTGTTTTAAATGATGATAAAATACTCTAGCTGCACTAGATACATATTCGAAAGCGAACACTGGGATTAATTATCAAACTAAATGCACCCACATCCCCCCCACCGCCAGAATCTAGATTCCCACAGGTGTGTCCTAAGCAATTCACTGCCACCCCCACCTTCCCCGTCAGGGCGTGACCCCTTCCCTCATGACATTTAATTAGTCACCACGTAAGAAAACACATCTGCTCTGCTCAGTGGCAGCTTGTGACTTAAAACAAAACAGTATTTCCAGTCTTCTAACCGTGCTCGGTGAGATCACCAGCCCCGCGGGGGAGGGACGTGCGGCCCCGCGGGGG
>NW_006482387.1:0-466 GCF_000325575.1 Pteropus alecto | reverse complement strand
GCGGGAGTCGGCCCGGCCGTTGCCTGGAGGCTTCATAAACTTGTGTGAGCGGCAAGCGGCGAACATGGGCCCTGTGAGCTGAGTGGACGCCCAACTGAAATCACAGGACGGAGGTTCCACGGTGCGTTCGGCCTCCCGGAGCCCGGGTGTGACAGCGTAAGGCCCCACCCTTCACGTCTGTCGCCGAGACAGAGTGCAGACACTTGGTGCTCTAGTGCTGCCCGTGAGGGAGCCCCGTTCTGCACGTTGGCACAGTGCAGGCCTGTTCCTAACACGGGGGCTCGGTCCCCGACAGGCCGCAGCCTCCCCGAGACAGTCGCTCCATCGGTGCGCACTCTCCGCAGCCTCCGCTCATCCAGGGGGTTCGGGGTGCACACACTCAGCAGCCTCCGCTTGCCCAGGGGGTTCGGGGTGCAGGTGCAGCGGCTGCTGCAGTGTCCTCCGGCCTCGCTGTGTGGCCCCCATG
>NW_006482386.1:0-465 GCF_000325575.1 Pteropus alecto | reverse complement strand
CTGGGTCACCGTCTGGGCTCTGGCGCCTCCTGCAAAATTAATGTTTTATCGGTGAAAGCAGTGCAGACTTCACTGTGAAACCTAAGTATTTCTGCTAAAATTTAAACAAGAAAAATATTACTTCTGTGGAACTAAGGACCATAATAGACTATTACTCACTCAAGGCAAAAAACATCCCCAGTACTGAGATGAGCAACAGGAGCATGGCTGAGCAATGGAAATGCTGCAGGCTTCTTTGTGGAAGTTCTCCTTTGAGCAGGCAGGAAAACAGCAGTAGAACCCAGCTCTCAGAAATAGGTATGAGTAAGGTTGGGCTTCACAAGTCCTTTGTTTAGGTAAAAATACAAAAACTGCTAGATAACTTTGGGTGCTTCTGATCTCTAATTCTCCTCTCTTGTCTCTGTCTTCAAAGAACTCAAGGAGGGTGCTTCAATAGGCTAGTTTCAGGAAGGCAGGGGCTTAGGG
>NW_006482385.1:0-466 GCF_000325575.1 Pteropus alecto | reverse complement strand
TTTACATCATGTTCCAAGACACTGTTCATTTTCTCTTCAGCTGAAAAATATGTATTTATTTGGCTGTTTTGCTTTGCAGTTCTGGAGGCTGGCATTTTCCATTTCAGTGATCTCCGTGTTGAACCACACTTGTAATTACTGCCGTCTTTTATTCTGTGTTTTCGGAGGACCATCCCATTCAAACTGCGAGAAGACAAAAGCAGCTCTCTTTCCAGGGGGTGAAAACAATAGCGTCAAGTCTTCACGTAAACGTCAACAAACATGGAAACACAGAATTGGAAGGGGGAGTGGAAATGCCAGCAAGAGGAGGAACGGGAATCAAACTAAATATTTCCACCGGTCTTTTTCAGAATTCGAAGAAAGAATAAAGTTGACACGCCTGCCGCATTTGGGGGTGAGTCTTATTTCTAAGGTACTTTTCCTTACAAAGCCAAAGCTCTCAACTGTTTTTTATTGTTGTCGTTGT
>NW_006482384.1:0-466 GCF_000325575.1 Pteropus alecto | reverse complement strand
GTTTCCTCACCTCGTGAAGTTCTTTCTCAACTCTTGGAATGGCCTTGTACCAGGTGTGAATGGACCTGAAGGGCTGCTGACCCAAGGTCACACCTTCTTTGTGAATGAAGGAAAGAGGGACCCCAGCAAGCCTTCCTGGGGAAACTTCAGTGGTTACCTGAGCCAGGCTGCCTGGGCCCCAGAAGCCTAGTTTCTGCAGACAGGAAGTGGCACTGAGCTTTTAAAGGTCCTTGGGAGATTTGGATATCTAACTAGCTGTGGAACTCACTGGTTGTCTTCATTCGTCTTTTCTGCCTGTGTTTAATTTTGACTTTGGTCTGTGGCGAGTGAGTGTGCTTGCGTGTGAGGCGATCCTTTGTCATCCACCCGCTCTGACTGGTATGGATGTGGGCTCATTCCATTGTCAGGTCAATGAATAAAGCTTGTTATTTTTTTCTGTGCTTCTGTCAAGACATAGAGCTTTCTC
>NW_006482383.1:0-466 GCF_000325575.1 Pteropus alecto | reverse complement strand
AGGACAAGGCATCATTGCTTTATGAAAACAAATAAATAAATACATTAAGCAAAACCATCATTTCCCGCTTTGAAACCCTTTGTTGACAATTCCGATGGCCGCGAGGTAGGATTTGGACTTGGGAGTGAGCACACGATTATACAAACCACCAGCCACACAGCCCCTGGCCTGCATCACAGCCAGGATCAGAGGGGTGCGTTATGATCAAAGGGCTCAGCATCCACAAACCAAGCCTGGGTCGGCCTCCCCCGCTGATCCCGGAGGGAGCCGGCTCCACGAAACAGGAAGAATCCCTCCTCTTTGCTCCAAAGCGAGCGTGGTTTCCATCTCTATGTCCTTCCAGGAAGCAGTCAACGCTCACGGCGCTGGGCAGAGTCAGAAGGGCAGGGGAAGGGGAGCCAACACACGACCCGGTGTCTCAAGGGTGGGCACGGAACGGGGCGCTCTTTGCCTCCCGCGTTTCTCA
>NW_006482382.1:0-466 GCF_000325575.1 Pteropus alecto | reverse complement strand
TCTCCCAACAACTCTGTGAACTAGTTTATTAGCTAAAATCGTGTATGGCTGCTTTAATAGAAACCAAGAGTGACTTGAACCATTTAGAAGGTTTATTTCTCTCCTACACAGAAGTGTGAATTGGTCATTGCTCCACGGCTATAGTTTGTTCTGCTCCATGAAGCTATTCAAGGACCTGGGCTCCTTAATCCGGTGGCCCTTCTACTCCCTAGTTCAGTGCCATCTGATAGAAATATATGTGAGCCACATGTGTAATTTTAAATTTTCTATTAATCACATTCTGAAAAAGTAAAAAGAAACAGGTAAAATTAACTTTAATGATACATTTAATTTAACCTAACATAACCAAAATATTATCATTTCAAGCATATATTACATCTCATTTAGGATACTAAATGTCACTGAAAATATTTGGCCCACATTAGATTTTATAAGTTTTTCAGCTGAAAAAAATAGATTAACTTGT
>NW_006482381.1:0-466 GCF_000325575.1 Pteropus alecto | reverse complement strand
GTTCTTTTTAGGAGGTTGTCAAGGATAATCTGTTCTCCATTTCTCATTTCTGGAGGATGATAGCATTTCTTGGCTTATGGCCTCTTCTTCCATCTTCAAAGTTAGCAAAGGTGAGTTGAGTCTTTCTTGCATCACATCACTCTGGCACTGACTTTTCTGCATTCATCTTCTACCTTTAAGGATCTGTGATTATATTGAGCTAATTCAGATAATCTAGGATAGTCTCCCTATCAAGGGTTAGCTGATTAGAAACCTTGATTTCATCTATAACCTAATTCACATAGCCTAGCATTTTCACAGATCTGGGGATTGGGATATGGACATCTTTGGGAGGCCATTATTCTGCCTACTATACTGTGTGACACAGTTTTGGCAAAAGATGTGTCAGTGGGAGTCTGTTAGGTGGAATGATTTGGAAAACATGTATTTTTTAAATAAAGAAATATGGATGTGGTTCCATAGTGTA
>NW_006482380.1:0-465 GCF_000325575.1 Pteropus alecto | reverse complement strand
GGACTGGGAGTCCTGTTCTTAAATCATTGTAGTTTGGTCTGAAACATCCTTTCTCATGATTTCTTTGGACTGTGGTTTGGATCAAAGTCAGTGATGGATTTTAATTACTGCTTTATGAGCCTAGGACTGGCCTAGTTTTAAGTGCATTTAGGCATTTGGATATAAGCCACGTGTATTTGAAATTGAACAGGAGCATTTAGAGCGGTGTTTCCTTCTGATTCTCTACTGAAATGGCGCTTGGCGATGGTAGCAGTCGTTATTCTTACTACTATTATTCTAGGTAAATTTGCTGCTTAGTTAAATGACTCTCAAAATAACTTTTTTCTCATGTATGAAGGTGGAGGAGTAATTTCAAATTAGTGTTAAGATTAAATGATATCATCTATATAAAACCCCTACAACTCTGCCTGGTACATAAGTGCTATCTGCTTTCCTGTCCTGGTTTATCGCTTAATAAACTTTATT
>NW_006482379.1:0-465 GCF_000325575.1 Pteropus alecto | reverse complement strand
GGTGTACATTATAATTTGACATCTATATATTCTACAGACACATATTTCTGAAACTCTTTATCAGCTACAGTGGCAGTTAGAGGAACTTCTCCTGGATATTCTTGTCTCCTGGTCACTTCGTGAAATGATGCTGAGCTAGAAGAACCCTCTGTTGCTGGACATCAGCATCTACTATTTCTGGGCCTGTGTTGTGTCAGCCTCATAGTGACAGGGACAGAGAAGAGGAGCCATGGCACTGTGGATTTTTAAAACTTAATTCTTGCCATCATTATTCTCTCATTCCCTTGTCCAGCTCTCTCTGCACGGGTTTGGAAGGTCCTGGTCAGAGCAGATTTACTTTTTACTGTGAAAGATTTGGGAGCGTAAATTGTGATCCTGGTTATTTTTCTCTCCATGTATCTTTGAGATGCAGTTCTGTCTATTTGACTTTACCCTGGATGCTTCCTGCAGTCTGTCCGGCTGATT
>NW_006482378.1:0-466 GCF_000325575.1 Pteropus alecto | reverse complement strand
GGCAGGAAAACGGTCGTGGACGGAGCGAGCGAATGACTCTGCTCCTGCCCGACACCACGCTGCCTCTCAGGAGAGGGGGCAGGACAGTCCCAGACCGAAGGTGCCCTCCCCCCAGCGCAGCCTGGGCGGCCAGGCGTCCCTCACGCTGGCCCTGTCACTGGGAAGTGATGTGGAGCGGGCTTGCTGGAGAGAGTGTGCGGGGTGTCGGGGGGACGAGGTCGTGGCTCGGGGGACAGAGCGGATGTGAGTGGGGAGCAGACCCCGCAGCCGCCTCTGCCGGATGTGCGCCCTTGGGCGAGTCCGGGGACCCCTCCGAGCATCTCTTAGCTCCTCTGCCCAAGGGCGTCGGCTCCCTCTTCCGTTCACAGGGCGTTGAAGAGACCCCAGGAGGTGGGGGTGGGAGATGAGGGTGTCCCGGACCCCCCTGCTGGTTGCTGCCCCTCCCTGAGCCCACTCTTCCCCAGGG
>NW_006482377.1:0-466 GCF_000325575.1 Pteropus alecto | reverse complement strand
CGGCTTACAAGATTTCAAAAGGTTTTAGGACAAGGATGAAAATGTAGTCCTTTTTAAAAAGAAAACTAGGCTGGACGATAAGGCTCTAGAAACGTCTACACAGGAAAGACTCAAAGAGGTTTACCTGAGCCTGGGAAGGCACATCTAGAGGGAGCATAAATGGCCTCAGACACTTGGGGTTCTCATGCGGATTTTATATTTATTTCACATTCCAATAGGTCTATTTTGCAGGTATTGCATATTTACCTTAAGTAGCTTCCGAGACCAGACTAAGACCAACGGGAAGTAATTACAAAGAAGTGAATTTCATTTCTACCTGAGAGGGGATTTCTTGTTGCATGACTGACGGTGTACCCTTGGAGCAGGCTGACATTCGGTGGCTTAGAAGCTTGTAAGCCTGGACTGGACACTGCCCCTTCCCAGACCCCGCCCTCCCCTCAGCAAGGACTTTGGTGTCGAGAGGGAG
>NW_006482376.1:0-466 GCF_000325575.1 Pteropus alecto | reverse complement strand
GACCCTCTGAGCCGCCACCTCTTCATGATCGTCCCGCATTCCCCGAACTTTCTGTGTCACCGGGACGTGCCGGTGGCCTCCCCGGTGCCTCCCAAGTGGGCACCGCGGGACTCTGGAGCCCGCTTCGCCTCCCAAGGTCGTGCCAAGGACGTCGGAATTCCTGGCTCCACCACTCCCGGGGTGACCTCGCCCCCGGGCTCGCCCAGGGGTCCACGCGCAGCGCCGCACCTGTGTGCGGCCTCCGGTTCCTTCTGACATCACTTCCTCCCGTCACCGATCTGTCCCGCACGGGCCACCCTGTCTGCTGTCACCTGTCACCTTATGTCACCTCTCCTCCCCCGTCCTTCCCTGCGCCCTCCCTTCGTGACCGGCCGGCTCTGGGCCGAGGCACTCCGCTGGGGACGGCCGCACAGGGCTGGCCCTGGCGCTGGCGTGCTCGCTGACCGCTGCTGGCCGCTCCGCCCTG
>NW_006482375.1:0-465 GCF_000325575.1 Pteropus alecto | reverse complement strand
TTAGCATCGTGGATAAAAGTAAGATTCAGAAAAATATCTCCTATGTACCATAATTTTAATGAAGATAAGAAATATGACAATGCTGAATGACATATTTTAAGGACATACACATAAGTACTTAAACTATTTTTAAGTATCATTGCAACACATTTAGCAATGAGAGTACCCCTGGGAGCAATGAGATCAGGGAAGGATAGCATACACAGGTAGATTCTGTGATACTGATTATATGGTAGGTAACGGGCTACAAAATTTAGAAATGAATTACGTATATTATTGGTATGCATGAAAAAATACATGAAAAAAATGTTGAAATATGTAAAGTTCACAATCTTTTTTAGTTAGAAAACTCTTACAAAGCATAGATGGTATTCCATCTTACAATGACAGCAATTCAATATTCTTCCTACTTTGTGATGTTCCAAGATGGGCTACAGACTGAGAAAAACTTCTTTTTAACATAAA
>NW_006482374.1:0-465 GCF_000325575.1 Pteropus alecto | reverse complement strand
GAGCCGGAGACGCCCGCGCCTGCAGCGCACCTCCTGTAGGGTATGGGGGATTCCGCCGGCCACTCGGCGGCCAGCCAGTGCCGGCGGCGCTACGGCACCGGCCGCGGGCCTTGGCCGGTTCGCGGCAGGTCTCTGTGGGCGCGTTCGCGTCCGGGATTGCCCAGGCCTCCGGCCGCCTGCCTGCCCAATCTTGGCCGCTCGGCAGGACGCCGGCCCGTGCGTAGCTTCCCGTGGTCTCTGCCACGGGGGCACCAGCCGCGTTAAGGAACCGGGTGTCTTGGCGGATTCCCAGGCGTGCCTTGGGTGGGCGCTCTCGCATCCCGGGACGGGCCAGCGAAAAAATAACTTTTCATGATGACATACCTCATTAGTTATTTCCAGGATACACACTGGATGGCAATAAATAATAACTTTATAACATACGTACATACATGTGTTACTCAAGTGATGCCCAGGATGACAGCA
>NW_006482373.1:0-465 GCF_000325575.1 Pteropus alecto | reverse complement strand
TTCACAAACCCCAAACAAGCAGCATCTAGCCTTGGAATGCTCAGTACTCTCTCTGAGCAGACCCAAGCCTCGCACTAGTGGCAGCCAGCCTCAGTTCGTGGCTTGGCCTCTCTAGGCACCTCTAATCACAGTGTGACTGGCATCCATCTGGGATTACTTGGTAGCTCATCCCGGGTGGCCCCGTGTAGGGCACAGGCTGCAACTGAACTTGAACCCCTCTTAGGAGGCCCCGGAACCTCCTCATACTCATACTCAGTGGCCAGCTTTTGACCCAGCCAGAGCACCACCCAGGGCTGTACCACCCAGGTCAACACACACAAAAGGCAGACTGGGCAGGCATCAGAGTCCTGCTAAAGCAAATGCTGCTCTGTAAGGTCAGCCCTTCACCAGCCAGTCTTCACGACCCATCGGCCCGAGGGTCAATTACTTTAAATGAAAAAGGATTAAGTGCTCCAATCAAAAGAT
>NW_006482372.1:0-465 GCF_000325575.1 Pteropus alecto | reverse complement strand
GTCCTCATATATCAATAATCACCCTAAATGTAAATCAACTGAAATTACCAATCAAAAGGCATAGAGTAGTAAATGGTTTAAAAAACAAGACCCAACAACATAGTACCTGCAGGAGACTCATCTCATCTTTAAAGACAAATACAAGCTCAAAGTGAAGGGGTGGAAGATGATACTTCAAGCAAATAGTACCAAGAGAAAAGTGGTATGGCAGTATTTATAGCAGACAAAATAGATTTTAAGATAAAAAAGGTGACGAAAGACAAAGATGGACATTTTATGATGATATAAGGGACAATTCATCAAAAAAACATTACACTTATCAATACATATGCACCCAATCTGGGAGCATGAAATATATAAGGTGATTAATAACAGAGCTAAAGGGAGAAATAGACAAAATTACAATTGTAGTATGGGACTTGACTACCCCTTGACAGTAACGATTAGATCATCCAAACAGAAAGT
>NW_006482371.1:0-465 GCF_000325575.1 Pteropus alecto | reverse complement strand
TCTGTTAGACTGGCTAAGTTAGAAGGAGATAAGCCTGGACCTACTGGTAGCCACCACGCCGCCTAATCAGGGCGGTCTGCCTGGGAAGCAAACGAATTCAGAGAAAAACAGAGCTGAGAAATGGAAAGAAAAATAACACTCCTCACAATACTGTGTAAGAACTGACTAGATCCAACTTAACCTGAAACCGATACATGCCTGTGCCTTTAAGTTATAAGACTCAGCAAATTCCCTTTTCTGCTTAAGCCAACCTGAGCAGGGTTTCTGTCACTTGCAACTGAGAGTCCTGAGTAATGTAAAGGAGTCAGTCACACTGCTAACTGCACCAGCCAAGGTCTTCCCACCCCACTTGGCTTCCTTGTAGGAACCTGGAGCACTGAGAAAAGCATGCCTTCTGAGTGGGTGATGAATCTCAACATAATCCCTTACTACCCGAATGATCCTGGACAAGACATATAATGAGTA
>NW_006482370.1:0-465 GCF_000325575.1 Pteropus alecto | reverse complement strand
TCAGTCAACAGTCATTGAACCTACTATAATACTAATACCTCTTATTTTCAGAAAAGGTTACAATTTCCAGTGCTTAGTCACATACAATATCTCATTTGATTGTCATAACAACCTTGTGAAGTGGGCTGGCAAGAGATCATCTCTGTGTCTAAAGATGTGGAGACAACTTTAGAAAAGTTGGTGACTCTACCAAGTTGCACGGTTAGAAATACAACTCCCAGTGCAGTGCTGGGAACTGAATTTCATCTCACATGGATCCTGCAGAATGTACAATCTGGTTAGGGACAGAAAGCTAAGATATATGAAACTGCTGAGAACTGAATTGTATCACCAATGAATAGGGAAAGCAGAGAATGGAGAAATCTGGGAAAGTAGATTTAGATCTGAGCGGGCTTCACAGAGGAAGTAGGAACTCAAATAAAATTTGAAAGAGAGCAAATTCCATCCATCCATCCATCCATCCAT
>NW_006482369.1:0-465 GCF_000325575.1 Pteropus alecto | reverse complement strand
GTGAATCTGCTTTCTGGGATGCGCCACTAAAAGATAGACAAAGGCCCTCAGGAAGCTTCTGGCTATTGAGGCAAAGCGGCCAAGTTTCAAAGCCGAGGATGCGTCAAGGAGAGCCAAGTGCGTAAAAGTGTCCCTGGTGCGTCCACCGTCACCGGCGCCTCAGGTGGCCGGGAACGGCCGTCGTGGACGGGGCCGCCGTGCTGCGGGATGGCCCACCCACTCACCCTCTCTCCCCACATGGGCGATGGGCTGCTTGTGAGTTGAGGAGGGACCCACAGGGGACGCCCGGGTGGGGCCTGACTCGGTTTGGGGCTCAGGGAGCCTTGCTTCTTGCCCAGTGCGTGGCTGTGGCCGGGATGCTGACAAGGGAAGCCCTGTCTGAGCGCTGGGAGGCCGCCTGGTCCTGTGCAGACCCCGGGCAGGGGCTGCGGGGGTTTCCGCCTGCTCCGAGTTTGCCCCTCGCCC
>NW_006482368.1:0-465 GCF_000325575.1 Pteropus alecto | reverse complement strand
GCCTTTATCTGCTTGCCAGTCCATCTGTTTGCTGCACGTCCAAATTCCCTGGCTTGAGGGTTGCCTTGATTTCTCAGCTGAGCAGTTGGGTCTTCCAGGGGTTGAAACTAATGCAAATTAACAGAGAAAGAGGCCTTATTTTCTGTTTTAGGAAATGATTCCTAGAATTAGATTTTCTTTTTTTTTTAACTTCCAAATGCTAATCCATAATATGTGCCAGAATACGATGACTCTGTGTCAGCGGTTCCCCTTGTTAACCCCGGGGCTGCTTGTTGAAACAAAACCTAAATGTTTGTTCTGTATGTACACACATAAAGAACAAAATAGCGCGCGAATACGTTTCATCAGGATTCTGTATGTGTTATTAGCAATCATTTTTTTAAATAGATATGCATCTTTTTTCTGAACCTAAATTTCGGTGCTTAAAAAATCTCATATGAAATCTTAAAGTAATAATAATAATAA
>NW_006482367.1:0-465 GCF_000325575.1 Pteropus alecto | reverse complement strand
GTGAGATCCCCTCTGGACTAGCAGCATCGCCAGTGAGGTGGGTGGCCTCCGCCACCCCTCCGTCCCTGTCCCCGAGGGGAGGAGGACTCCCAGGAAAGCTGGGCCCTGCCCTGTGCCCCGGCCGCTGCCTCGCCCGGTGCTGGGGCTGGGTGCTGGGCAGGTTCTGGCAGGGCCACGGCGTCTCCACCCAGGATCCGGGGCCCACACAGGGGGCCCAGGCCTAGGCTAGGACAGGGCCAGCTTGCTGTGAGGACCACAGCCACATGCACTGGTGTGTCCGGCGCTGAGTGTGAGGGCAGCTCTGCATCAGACTGGCCAGGACAGACTGGCCAGGGCACACCCTGCAGGCCAGAGGGCCACTTCGGGACAGAGCTGTGCTGGCAGCCCTCCCAGGGGACGTGGCTGGGGATGGGCAGAGCTGGGCATCCCTCCCACAGCATGGTCTGGGTTCCGTGGGGCTCCGTG
>NW_006482366.1:0-465 GCF_000325575.1 Pteropus alecto | reverse complement strand
TATTTCAAATGTTTCCCTTTTAGCTTTACTTTAGCTACTGAGGGCAATTACACCAGAATGATATGCATTCTCCATAAGTGGTGGGGATATACTAGTCATGAAGTTACATAATGGATGAAACAAAAGTAACTGTCCATATATAAGTAAGTTTCAGAGAAATCCAAATCTGTTGAAAAGGATGTGGCTATACTTCTCAGAAGCTTGAGTAATCAAATTAGTAACTAAACATGGAATTAAACAACTCCAAGCAGGTAGAATAAATCAAAATATCAAAGTGATCCGCAGATTAAAAGAAGTTGTTGATACCTACCAATCCTTTAGCAGAGTTTCTGCTATCACTTTATTGCACTTCCTGGTGGCAGTAGATGACATTTCTTTTAATTCTGGATTATGTTCTAGGAGCCCTAGAACACATCAATGGACTTTTTTTTTTTTTTTTAGTACACTGCCCACTGTCCATGGCTT
>NW_006482365.1:0-465 GCF_000325575.1 Pteropus alecto | reverse complement strand
CCCGCCCCCCGCTTCCCGTCCCCCAGGTAACGAGTCACCGCTCGCCTCATTTACATGCGTTTGTTCAAGGAAGTCAGTGGAGCACCCACGACGTGCAGCGCGCTGGAGAGAGTCCCAGTGTCCCTCGACTAAGGAACGGTTTAAACCAAAGCTGGTAGAGCCACGCGACGGGATATTATTATTCGGTCTCGAAAAGGAAGGACATTCTGACACGTGCTGCGAAGCGGATGAAACTCGAGGTCGTTATGCTAAGTGAAGAAGAGACACACTGCTTGATTCCACTCATATGAGACCTTTAGATTACCTAGAACTGCGAGAGTCACACGAAAGATATATAACATCCGTTTGGTGGCTTCGGCCACGCTCAGATTGTCCCAAATGCCTTCCAACTCGTCTCGATTCAATATCGCCTCCTCCAAGAAGGAGGAGGAAAAGGAAAGTCACCACAGACAACGCCCAGACGGA
>NW_006482364.1:0-465 GCF_000325575.1 Pteropus alecto | reverse complement strand
AGACACCTGTCCCAGGTCCCGCTCAAAGGCGGTATGGGTCCACAGAACCACTCAGCAGTCATTCCACATTCCCTGGATCTGTAACAGGAATAAAAAGTCTTTGTAGTTATCGAACGACTAGTGGGCCGAGGCCTACCATAGTTGGGAAATTCAAGAATCATCTTCTCAAACTGTCTCCCCATTTCTCTCAATAGAATGTTAAAACAGTGTTTAATCCCAGATAAAGGGAGGGAGATGAGTGCCAACCTTGAGATCCATAAGGAGGCAGAGCGTGATCCGTGTCCTATAGTCATTGAATAAGAGTCCAGTCTGAAGACTTTCTGTAAATGACTAGTTACTACATATTTTAGGCTACACAGACCATAAGTCTCTTTGCAACTACTCGACTCGGCTGTTGCAGCCGGAAAGAAGTTACAGGTGATACATGAGTGAATGAATGTGGCTGGACCTGCCACTAGGGCCCTA
>NW_006482363.1:0-465 GCF_000325575.1 Pteropus alecto | reverse complement strand
GGTGAGGAGGCAATGATTGTCAGAGCGCTTGGTTCAGCTCCTCACGTCAAGGATTAGAGCCCCACACCTAGAGAGTCACGAGTATTTCCATGATCCCATTGCAAGTCAGAACTGGCTCTGGGTCCCCAGTCCAAGGCCCCCTGACTGCGTGTGGCTATTTCACAAGCAGAACTGAGCCTTAGGACAGATAATCTGGCAGCAGAACGAAAAGTAGATGACAAAGGTAAAACACTGAAGGCACAAGGAGGCCTTTACAGGTTTCAGGAAAAGACGACCGGGCACCTGGGCCAAGTCGCCGGCAGTGGGAATGCGCAGGGAGGCACGAGTCCAGCAGCGATTATGGAGGGAGGATTTACAGGACAAGATGACTGTTTAGATGTGTGGGCTGTGGCAGTGGGAGGCAGGAGAGTTGATTCCAAGGTTTCAAGCCAAAGTGACTAGGACTCCCTTTTATGGGAAGAAGAA
>NW_006482362.1:0-465 GCF_000325575.1 Pteropus alecto | reverse complement strand
TATTTTAAACTACTCACAGTGTTAAGAATAATACATGAATCATAGGAATATGAACATCCAAAAATGTTGATTCATATTTGTTATGTTCCCTGCCTCCGCCAAATACCTGGCCATTACCCTGTTAGATAACTTCCTCAACCTTCTCCTGGGACACAGGTCACATAATAAACCAATTAAAAAATACTGGACAAAGTTGTTCTTGTGCATGATTCATCAGTGCCCTATTACTATTTTCCCAAAAGTCATTAAGAATTAATCTCGAAGAATATTTCTGAAAGGAAATTTTTTTTGTAGCAAAACACATTAAAGGTACTAGGTTTACTTCTTGCCTAAGGAAAATAAATGGAAATGGCCCTTTGTGAAATATCAGAATAGCTTATCAAAAATAATTCTAGATTGTTTTGCTTTTATAAGTTTTAGCTGAAGATATGGTGTTAAGAAAGCAGATATAGTATTTCAAGATTC
>NW_006482361.1:0-465 GCF_000325575.1 Pteropus alecto | reverse complement strand
ACATCGTCTCGAGGTTGGTTCCGGGGTCCAGGTAAGCGACTTGACAACAGTTTGATCCCTGTGGAGACCAGACCTTCCTGAGTATGGTTCCCGATGGCCCGAGAATTGTGAATCTGGCTGGCGGGAGCGAGTACGATTTCCTGCGTGATTTCAGCCTGTAGAGAAGATGCAGGCGATAGACGAGAAGGTCAGCGGGAGTCCTGGATGTAAAGGTGACCGGAAGTGGGCTTGCTCGGTCTCCAGTGTGACTGTGAGGAGACAGTGGAGACCCGGTTGGTAGTGGCGAGTAGGCTTTGGGCTAGTAATCAAACTGCAGCCGTGTTTCTTGGGAATGGAAAATGCATCCTTGGCACAGTACCCTACCGTATGGCAAAGCACTCCTCTTTTTAGTTGGAGCTGTGAATGTGAGACTCAGAAAAAGAGAGAGGCGTGTTTCCGCCCGGTTTCGAACCGGGGACCTTTCGC
>NW_006482360.1:0-465 GCF_000325575.1 Pteropus alecto | reverse complement strand
TTCTGCCTCATTTCTTCCTTCCAAGCCAGGTAAGGAGGGGTCATTTTCATCATCTTCTTTCTGTACAGCAGAAAACTGAATGTAAGGCGATTAAGCAACTTGCTCAAGGCAGCAAATGTAAGAGGACAGAGGTGAATCCTCAGTCTGCTGCTGTAGCCAGAAGTGGAACCCCACACAGCACTGCCATCTGGCCACCCCAGCCAAACAGTCATGAGTTCTCTGTAGAAAGTGATCAGAAAACTCACACTTAAACATATTTAGCAATTCCACTGCTTGATATATACCCACAAGAGTTAAAAGCAGGGACTCAGTTGGATATTTTTACACCCATGTTCCTAACAGCATTTGACACAATAGCCAAAAAGTGGAAATAACCCAGATGATAATCAACAGATGAAGGAGCAAGCACTATGTGGTATATCCGTGCAATGGACTATTATTGAACCATAAAAAGGAAGGAAATTC
>NW_006482359.1:0-465 GCF_000325575.1 Pteropus alecto | reverse complement strand
TAAATAATGGCTGAGAACTTACTAAATCAAGGGAGAGATTTGGATATCCAAGATCACGAAGTTCATAGGTCCCCCACATGTTTCAACCCAAAACTATCTTCTCCAAGATGCACTATAATAAAACTGTCTAAACTCAAACACAAAGAGAAAAATTTTAAAGCAGCAAGTGATAAAAAATTTCTCACATACAGGGAAACCCCCTTAAGGCTTTTGGTGGATTTCTTAGCAGAAGCCATGCAGGCCGGGAGACTGTGGAATGATATATTCAAAGTAATGAAAGAAAAGAACTACCAAACAAGAATACTTAACCCAGCAAAGTTGTTCTTTAGAAATGGAGAAATAAAGACTTACCCAAACAAACAAAAATTGAAGGAATTCATCTCCACTAGAGCTGCCTCACCAGAAATGCTAAAAGGAGTTCTTCAAGCTAAAATAAAAAGATGCTAATTAGTAACATGAAAATAT
>NW_006482358.1:0-465 GCF_000325575.1 Pteropus alecto | reverse complement strand
CACACTCACACTCACACTCACACTCACATGCACTCGTTCACACACATGCACACTCACACACTCACGCACACTCACACGCACACACACTCATGAACACACTCACACTCACACTCAGGCATACAGTCACTCACACTCATACTCACACTCACATGCACTCATTCACACACATGCACACTCGCACACTCGCGTGCGCACACACTCATGAACACACTCATACACACTCACACTCAGGCTGTACACAGCCACTCACAGTCACATACTCACACTCGTACACACTCATTTACACCCATACACTAATGCGCACACATTCACTCACACTCAGTCACACTCACTCACTCATACACTCACATGCAGTTACATACTAACACATTCATGCACACACACTAATGCACACACACACTCACACACTCGCATACACACTCACTCACACTCACACTCACACACACTCACTAGGAACCCGCCCTG
>NW_006482357.1:0-463 GCF_000325575.1 Pteropus alecto | reverse complement strand
ACGGCTAGTTTCTGAGCATGACTGTGGGCCCTGCGCTCATCAACAGAAAAGAGAAAGTTCAAAGGCCCTGAGGTGGAAACACGCTTGGCAGGCTCAAAGAGCTGCAGGGAAGCCCATGCGGCTACAATCCAATGAGGGAGGACAGTTACGGGATGTGAACCTGGGGTGCTTTAAAAACTTCTGTGATACTCTTCCCATGGAGAGGTGGAATCTATGTCCCTACGCTTTGAATCTGGGCTCTGTGATTGCTTGACCAATAGAATACAGTGGAATTGACATTATGATAGTATCTAGGCCCAGATCTTAGGAGACTGGCAGCTTCTATTTCATGTGTGTGTGTATGTGTGTAATTCCCACCTCCCACCCACCCCCCATTAGCAACTATTAGCTTCTTCTATATATCTGTGGGTCCGTTTCTACTTTTTTTCATTTGTTTTGTTTTTTTAGGTTCCACATATAAGTG
>NW_006482356.1:0-464 GCF_000325575.1 Pteropus alecto | reverse complement strand
TTGCCCAGAGTGAAAAGAAAGTGATCAGTGACACCGGCTAGTGTGCAGGATCGGATCGCGGATGGGAAACGTGTCCTCGTGCGTTGGTTTCCAAACATGAAGTGCTACAACTTTCCGAAGGACAAGTCGACACTATCTACTAGATCTATACATCCTGCAGCCGCTGAGCAGAACGCTGTTTGGGATCTGCACGGTAGAAATATTCATCTAATTTCACCAAGATATAGTAGACTCAGATACAGATGCGGAGATATGTTACATCGTGTAGAACAGGTGTTCGTGGCAACATGTTTTTAGCATCGCCAAAGAAAAACGATAAAAAGAGAAAGAGGAAAGAGAAAAGAAACTGAGATCCACAAATCAGAGCCCAAACCTGAAGCGACCCAAGGATTTGAACAGGGTGAAATTACAAGCATTTTTTATCCATCGATCGATCGATCGATTGATGGATTTCCTCATTCGTT
>NW_006482355.1:0-465 GCF_000325575.1 Pteropus alecto | reverse complement strand
AATTTGTTTAATTGTATGTATAATATATACATATGTGCATCTGTAGGCAAATATAGAAAAAATAATGCAACTAAATAATAGTTAAAGATAATGATAATAAATATTGGGTCATTTGCTCCTTGCCATATATATATGATATAGCTATATACATGCTTATGTATTATCTATATATATGCTCACAATCACCCTATATAGTAAAGAAAAGAAACAGCAATATTAATATGACACATATATTATAGTGGTTATTGGTGATTGATAGAATTATTGAGTATTTGCAGTTTATGATTTATATCTGACTGCATTTTCCATATGTATAAAGATAAAATACATTTTATTATCTCAATTTCTAGCACTAAATTTCTTTTAGGAGTGGAGTGGTCAAAAATGTGTCTTGGACTGGGGAGGGTGTGTTTGAAGACCCAGATGTGTGTTATCCTAAATACTGCATGGCCAGCCTCCTGCTGG
>NW_006482354.1:0-465 GCF_000325575.1 Pteropus alecto | reverse complement strand
TTTCCTCTGGTCCTTCTTCTTTTATGTTATGTACTTCAGTTCTGGAACTTTGGTGTGTTCTTACCAGTAAGAATATGTAAAGCGTAGTTATATATGTATAGAGTAGTCCATTTTCCTTTGCATGTGCCTTAACTCCATTCCCCTTTGCAAATTTGTTCTTTGATTTCTCCCCTTTTCTGGTATCACTGTGTCAAATTGTTCCTATATATTCTGTATATTCATTTCCGTCTTACAATAGCTATCGTCTTCTTATTGTTTAAGCTTATACTACCCTGTTCTTAATAAGGGGTGCACCATTCTGCTTCTGTCTGCCTGCTAAGTCATCTTACTCATACTTATGTTTTTTGGTTTGTTTGTTTGTTTGTTTGTTTTAGGTGGACTGACCTTTCTGTATTTCCTGTAATGCAGACCTCATAGTGAAGAATTCCCGCAATTTTTGTATGTTTGGAAAGGTCTTTATTCCTC
>NW_006482353.1:0-465 GCF_000325575.1 Pteropus alecto | reverse complement strand
CAAAACAAACAAACAAACAAACAAAAAAACAAAACTAAACAGAAAATAACAAGTGTTGAAGGTTTTGAAAAAAATGGGAATCTGCACCACTGTTGGGAAGGTAAAATGCTGTAGCTGCCATGGAACCCAGTAGGGCAGTTCTTTGAACATTAAACATAGAATTACCATCTGCTATAGACTGACTGTGGGTTTCCCTTAAAGTTCTGATGCTGACATCCTCCAAATGACAACAGTGAGCCCGTGGAAGGTCACTGGGTCAGGAGGGCAGACTCTTCCTGGGGTGTATCAGTGCCCTCCTGAGAGACTGGAGACCAGCCCTCCTTCTGCCCTGTGAGGGGACAAGAAGTCGGCCACCTGCAACAGGGAAGAAGGTCCTCTTCCCAACCTGACCATGCTGGGCCTGACCTCAGACTTCCAGCCCCCAAAACTGGAAGAAATACTTTCCTATTGGTAATAGGCCACCCA
>NW_006482352.1:0-465 GCF_000325575.1 Pteropus alecto | reverse complement strand
CATGTAGTTTTTCAGAACTCTGGATGCTTGTACAGCCAAGGGCGAGAACCACTGGTCTATCGGTCCACTCAGCCAAGAAAGCTCTCCTGAGAGCAAACAGGTTTTCAGGGAACAACGCTACTTGTGAACTCATTTATTTCTTTCTCTCTATAGGATCTGCGAAGGTGTTGGACCAGTAAACATATGTAAGAAACTTAAGTCTTTTCCTCTTCACATTTCTCTCCTGGGGCCCTTCAAATTTCCTGTAAAGTCAGGCTCACATTGGGGTCAGGAGCCCATGGCTGGGCTGGCCAGGGCCATCAGGGGAGCAGGGACTATCGAGCCCCTAAACTGGGAGCATCCCCTTAGCGGAGGTCTGAGATCTCCCCAGAGCCTGCTTCCCCAAAGTAAGCAATCACCAAGGTGTGCAAGGCCTCCTTGGTAGAAGAGGGTTCTGGAAGAGAGTCAGCCTTTTTGCTTTGAGTG
>NW_006482351.1:0-465 GCF_000325575.1 Pteropus alecto | reverse complement strand
TGAAAACAGGAAATCAATAGAGAAAATCAACAAAAAGAAAAGCTAGTTCTCTGAAAAGATCAATAAAATCAATAAGCCTTTAGCCAGACTGACATTTTGGAATAAAAGAGAAAAGACGTAAGTTACTAATATTAGGAATGGATATTAAAAGAAGAGTAAAGAAATACTATGGACAGCTCTATGCCCATAAATTTAATAACTAAGATGAAATAGACAAATTCCTTAAAAGGTACAACTGCCAAAACTCACACAAGAAGTAGACCATCTGAATTAACATAGAGAAACGAACTAAATCTTGTGTTCATTGGTGAATTCTACCAAATATTTAAGGAAGAAATTGTACCAATTCTCAATCTCTTTCACAAGATAGAATTAGAGGGTATACTTTCAAACTCATTCTGTGAGACCAGTGTTACCCTAATACCCAAATCAGACAAAGACATTATAAGAAAAGAAAACTATAGG
>NW_006482350.1:0-465 GCF_000325575.1 Pteropus alecto | reverse complement strand
GGTGGGGGCGGGGGGGTGCGGGATGTGTGTGTGTATAGAATTGGTTCATGTGATTATGGATGCTGGCAAGTCCAAAATCTGCACGGTGAGCCGGCAGGCAGGAGACCAAGGGAAGAGCCAACATTGCAGTTCAAGTCCGCAGGTTGCCTACTAGCAGACTTTCCTCCTGTTCAGGAGAGGTCAGTCTTTTGTTCTGTTCAGGCCATCAGCTGATTGGAAGAGGCCCATTGGTGTTATGGGGGGCAGTCTGCTTAGCTCATAATTCACCAGTTTATATGTTAATCTTATCCAAACACACTCTTACAGAAACATCCAGAATTATGTTTGTTCAAATATCTGGGTACCCTGGCCCAGCCAAGTTGACATATAAAGTTAACCATCACAAGCATCCTGGACTGTCTTATTTCCCCTTGCAGTCTTACCATACACGTGTGTTTCCTGAGCCTGTTTCTGGAAAGCTAAGAG
>NW_006482349.1:0-465 GCF_000325575.1 Pteropus alecto | reverse complement strand
CTGTGGTATTTTGTTATGGCAGTCCTAGCAAACTAGTACAATGAACGATTAACAAATGTTAGAGCAATATTAGAATTTCAATGCATGATGTGTTTATCCACCATTTTGACTAAAGATGTTTTGATTTTGCATTTTTAACACAAACATTTTAATCGAAATAGTAGCAATATTTATTAATTTTGGTTAAGAGACAATTGGGGGTCAAATACCATTAAGCCAATTTAATTTCTTAGTCAATTTTCTGTGGAGATCAGCAAAACTATTTCAATTTTTTTTTCTATTTTAACTTTTGTTCAGCTGAAGTGGTCAAAAATGGCAGGCAGCACACTGCATCTTTTTAAAATAAATGAATTTTATTTGCCTCCAAAATATAAGATCCCTAGCTTTATAAAAACAGTCTCTCTATGTTAAGGTCACCAGATATTTTTGGCAAATAATAAGATATCTCTTTGTATATGATTTTTT
>NW_006482348.1:0-464 GCF_000325575.1 Pteropus alecto | reverse complement strand
ATCTGGGGCTCTGAGAAGGAGCAAAGGGGTGCAGTGAGCTTTGTTGTACATTATTACAAATTAAAAGGTGTGCATGGAAATTTCTATGAAGCATTTTGGCAGTTTCTTACAAAAGTAAACATACTCTTCCCATATGATCTAGTAAAGGTGTTCCTAGGTATTTACTCAAAGGAGTTGAATAGTTAAGTGCAAAAAAACCTTTCCACAGGTATTCATAGCAATTTTATTTGTAACTGTCAAAATTTGGAAGTAACCAAGATGCCCTCCGATAGGTGAGTGGATAAGTAAATGGTGGTACATCCAAACAACAGAATACAATTTAGTACTAAAAGAAAATGAGTTATCAAGCCATGAAAAGATATGACAACAAATGAACAGTACAAACAAACAAAAACTCATAGACACAGACAACTTTAGTGGGTTCAGTGGGTATGAGAGGGAAAGCGGGGAGTGGGGAGGTAGAT
>NW_006482347.1:0-466 GCF_000325575.1 Pteropus alecto | reverse complement strand
TCAATAATATTGTAATAACTATGTATGGTATCAGGGAGGTAGGTACTAGATCTACTGGGATAATCACTTCATTAATTATATAAATGTCTACCACTATGGTGTATACCTGAAACTCATACTGTATGATTCGACTATAATTGAAAAATAAAAAATTACCAAAAATAAATAAATGTCTATTCTCCAGGCATGATGTGATCATTAAATGATATGATACATTAATGTTAACTAACATGATTGAACACCATCTGTGTGCTAAGCAGTCCCAGCTATACAGTTCCTATGAAATCAGTACTATTGTGATCCTGACCTTGGAGATGAAGAGACCAAGGCACAGAGAACTTAAGTAACCCACACCAAATCATACCATTTCTAAGCAGCAGAGGTAAGATACAAACCCAGAGGTGCCGTGTGAGAGTCCAAACTCTTAGTACCATTCTAAGTAAAGGTGAAGACTGTGTAAGACTTA
>NW_006482346.1:0-465 GCF_000325575.1 Pteropus alecto | reverse complement strand
ATTTTGAAGGCCAGTGTAGGACCAGGGAGAGAACCTAGAGGTGTCTGTCCCCCATGGGATGGTGAAAAGCCACCCAGAAAATACGGTTGTGGAGCGGGGCCCACCTGCGTGTGTGAACCGGGACACGCGCTCGGCCAGCGCTGCTGCACGCTCGGTACCAAGGCATGTGACCGCGGGGGACAGATTGGCCCTGGACCGTCTGCCGGTCATGGGAGTGTAGATTTCAGTGCTGGTCAGTTTTTCAGGCCTTCTCCCGGAGACGGCGGAGAGGAATTGCCAGACGGGACCCCTTTTTCTTAACCAGTCTTAGATCATTGCCAAGTTCTGCTCTGGGAACTGTGTCGGCCTGTGTTCTGTTTGCAGTATACGTCAGTGACCGTGAGAACGATGCTTTGTTTGTTGTCCTGTTCTTAACTTACTGGAACCAGTGCGTAAACCCTCTAAGTGGACCATCTCCCAGTGGAC
>NW_006482345.1:0-464 GCF_000325575.1 Pteropus alecto | reverse complement strand
AGGCTAATATTTCAAATCTGCTGGTCCTCTTCCCCAGAACCTCATCCTTCCATACTCTTTCTGAATCTTCCTGGACTCCTGGTAATTTGCTGTGCTTTTCTCCTTGGTGGTCAGTGATTGTGAAAGGGCAACACCTAGCTACTTCTGTTGCCAACAGGGCCAACACAACAATACTAATCCCTCTAATGGAGGTGTTGTCTCCAGTGCTGTGCTGAGCTGTGCTGATGCTGTTGTCCTTGCCATGTCAAAACCACTTGTAGAAGTGGGCATGAGGCCACCTCTTCCACCCACTGAATCTAGTTCTCACTTAAGCTCCATCTCCTTACTGAGTGCCTCATGACAACAGATATATGATTAGACCAGGCTGGGATCCAATGTCTTAGGTAAACACTATTTGACTTTTTACTTACAGTCATTTCCCAGAATCTTCTGTGCAAAACACACACACACACACACACACACAC
>NW_006482344.1:0-464 GCF_000325575.1 Pteropus alecto | reverse complement strand
ATCCTGTCTGACACCTCTGGTAGAATTGTCTGCTCTCTTTGTAGTGCTTCTAACAATGGGCCAGAACTGTAGTGCACCTTACTAGAGCGCCAGTAGCATGTCAGCAGAAAATATTAATTTCCAGTTGTACCAGGTGTCTAGGAATAATGAGTACTATTAACTAGGCTTCTTTTGTTTTGTTGAGAATGAATGTTAATATGAATGATTGTATAAATTTGGAGATTGAACTGTTCTCCTTAATAAAAGAAGACTATTTGGATTCTCAGGAAACAATTTTGGGAAGAGATATGACAAATAACAAGAATGAATGGTGAGGTAGACTTACTCTCTATGGTTTCTCCCTGCTATTCATAACTTTTCATTAATGTTTGTTAAAAAGTATTGTATGTGGATTTTTTTGTGTGTGTAGAAACTTAGAAAAATTATGAATTATTTGGATTGAGTCTGGGTGAAAAAAGAAACAA
>NW_006482343.1:0-464 GCF_000325575.1 Pteropus alecto | reverse complement strand
GTACTTGATAAGACAGCATTGCATGGAGTTTAACTAGCCACTGAATAGGAAATTGATTACATTGCACATTTTTTATGCAGTAATTTGTCCTTACCAGAACTGATAAGATAGCTATCAGCTCTGTGTCAGAATTGATACCTATCTGGATACATGTCAGTACCACAGTCTGGTGGCTTGTAACATTTCTGATTTTCTAGAACTGAATTCTGCACATCATTTTTCCAGACCATGTTATCCTTTTAAAGCAAAAGAGACATGGAAAAATGTACTTTGACATTGGATCCATTATTCCTATTGTATATCATATCATCCAGAAGCTGTAAGCCTAGTAGAATGGTAGAATAAAGATCAGATAAATTGCTAGGTCCAGGAAAACTCTGTGCATAATTATGGCAATGCTGGTGGTATGCTGATAAAAATTGAACAACTGGCTTTCCAATGAATGAATGAATGAATGAATGAAT
>NW_006482342.1:0-464 GCF_000325575.1 Pteropus alecto | reverse complement strand
GGGTGGAAACCTGCATCCCAGGGAGAAGCTATCTCAGGAAGCAGAGATTGTTGGGAACTGAGTTGCACTGGGTCAGCGGGTATGATGTTTGGAAATCGGGCTCCCAACGAAAAAATGTGCCAGAGACCAGTTACGACGCTGCTGTTGGGGGAGAAGGTGGCACCTGTGTCATCCGCTCGGCTGTGCCTTCCACATTCCTTGAGACCTTATACGGCACTTGACCGAAGGTTGTCAAGTGCCTGCCAGCAGGACTTTTTAATATAGCTGTTATGTTTCATGCGGCATGATCTGACCCAAAGGATCCCCATATCTCTACAATGACAAACGTGTTACAAATGGTTCTACAGGATATTGAAATGTACTCAGAAATGAAATGTCCCTCTTGTATACTACATGGCTACGAGTGTTGCATCGAGATCTCCAGCTTCAATACACAGCACCTCTTCCTGTAAAGTCCTCTTAAT
>NW_006482341.1:0-464 GCF_000325575.1 Pteropus alecto | reverse complement strand
GCAGCCAGTTTATGGCGCAGGAAGGCGGAGTGACAGGAGAGGAATGTGGAATGTGGCCGCAGAGAACCTGGGCGGGCCATTCTCCTGTTGCCGGGTGACCACAGATACATTGGGTGCCTTGGGTGTGTGGGGTGCGAGGCTGCAGGGCCGGGGAGCCCGTCCATGGGCGACCCCGAGCAAAGTTTACTTTACGACCAGCATGACCCGGAGGCCGAGGCGAGGCTGGAAACGGGGCGGGACAGCGATGCCCTGGGCCCGCCGAGCGCCGGGTACGAGAGCCTGCGGTCCGGGGCCTCCGCGTACCAGGACCTGGGCGATGGGAAGCTGGGGTTCGAAGACCAGGAGGAAGAAACCCTTCCCGAGCAGGTGGCCGGGGATGAATTCCTGGATGCCCAGGACCCAGGAGAGGCTGTCCCGGAGCTGGAGCGGGTGCTCAGAACGGATGAGGAGGAGGACGAGGTGCC
>NW_006482340.1:0-464 GCF_000325575.1 Pteropus alecto | reverse complement strand
ACCTAAGAATATTTGGATTGTCATGCTTTCTTCTTTTGTTTCTGCTTCCCTCACCCCCTTAGGCAAGGCTGGAAGAAACACTGCGAAGGCAGAGACCTGTCTGAGTGGAGAAAAGGATGTGAGGTTTCGTGAACTGGAACTGGACCAAGGATGCTTTACAGCGACTCCCTAGAATGTATAATGAATGTCAAAATGTTTGTGTCATCTTGTCCCCCTTCCTCCCAATATTCCTTTTCAGAGTCAGAGATTAAAAAACAAAACAAAACAAAAAACTAACCTACATTTTTAAGAAAATAAATATTTCTATTTAAATATCTTGACTTCACGCTGACTCTGTTTCAATGATATTATAAAAACATGATGTTAAGACTTGAAAAGTCACCTACAAAGTGTTCTGGCCCTGGATGGAACAAACTTTTCTTTATTGGAAGGCGAGGCATCCCTTGGTTGACCTCACAGATTGC
>NW_006482339.1:0-464 GCF_000325575.1 Pteropus alecto | reverse complement strand
ACAGAGCCTCGACAAGAATGGAGCACCTTCATCCCCACTTGTCTCTCATGTTGGGGTGGGGGTCTGGCATCGGAAGGTGATGCAGGAAGGATGAGGAAGCCAGGTTGAAGAAAGGTTGCCAGATTTGTCTCCCACTTCAATTTCCTTTTTCTTTTCCTTGATAAAATTATAATTATAAAAGTTGCACATAGTCATGGTGGAAACTTTGTGGAAAACAGAAAAGCATTTAATAGAAAAATGTAAATAACACCTATTTTAACAACTTAATTTGAGAGTATATCTTTTTTTTTCTATGCATATTTGTATAAGAATATAGAAATACAAGTACACTTGGGAGCAAGTATAATAATTATATTTAGTGGTTCCCTCAGCTTCATTTATGATATTCCTCAGATCATTAATTATTGTTCTACTAAATCAAGGGTTCTAAGCCTTTGTGTGTGTGTGTGTGTGTGTGTGTGTGT
>NW_006482338.1:0-464 GCF_000325575.1 Pteropus alecto | reverse complement strand
ATGAGGGCTGGAATCTCCTCAGCCGCCGCTTTACAAAAGAGATACCAGGTCCACACCGACTGAGCACACAAGCAGCACCAGAAGGGCAGAAAAATGAGGCAGCAGCCCCTGTTCTCACTCTTAAAACAAATCAGGGTAGGAGGACACGTACATAATGACAAGAATTTCTATAGGAAAACAAGAGCCAATGTCAATTGTAATGGTCAATAGTAATAGTAATAGTAAAGTTTAGGCTTTTCCAATGAAATCAAATCAAGACCAAAATGTCTACCTTCTCTAATAACCATTGAACACTGTGCCGAAAGTTCTAGCCTATGCAATAAGACATGAAACAAAAATAAAAAGCGAGGCGCTTAGAATGGAGAAGGAGAAATAATCACTATTTTAGATGTGATTGTATAGTTTATAAATCCTAAAGTTTAAGCTACGATAGATAAAGTAAATTTATATCTAGACGAATGTTC
>NW_006482337.1:0-464 GCF_000325575.1 Pteropus alecto | reverse complement strand
GCATCAGAATGAAAAGGAGTTCTGCAAGGGGAGCGGACAGCAGTTCTGTGATGAGGACAGTATATACCAGGTACTCGGTTTGGAGTGATGGCAGGTGCTGGAGACGTGGGCATTGGAAGGACCTCGAGACTTAGACAAAATGGCTCTTTCAAAGGCATTTCTTGGTTTAGGACTTTAGACGTCCAGGAAGCTGTGAGAAGGTAAAAGAGCTTTGCGTTGTCTGAGTGCCGAGCGCGGATAGACTGGAAGCATCTGTGAGCCTAAGCCCCGATGAGGCCTTGAGGACACATATCTGATGATGATGAGGCTGTCCTTGCGGTTCCGTCACGTGAGGAATGAGGGCCTGGGGCACTTAGAGCAGTAGAAAGGGGCTCCCTTGTGGTTCTGGCTCCGGCAGAGGGGGGATATCCATCGGGTCTTCAGATGACAACAAAAGGGATGCAGGGCCCCGGGTCCAGATGGCT
>NW_006482336.1:0-464 GCF_000325575.1 Pteropus alecto | reverse complement strand
AAAAAAGAAAAGATGGAGGAATTACATTACTAGATGTAAAGATCTATTTAAAAGCTTTAGTAATTAAAATAATGTAATGTTGGAGTAGGAAAAGACAAATAAACCAATGTTACAAAATAGAGAATCCAGAAACAGCAATCTAAGCATAGAATAAACTGATGTGCAACAAATTTGATAAACCAAAGCGGTGAGAAAAAAATATCCTCTCAATAAGTAGTGTTAGCTCAAAAAGATATCCACATAAAAACAAAAATAAAATTTACCCTACTTCACATTATAGAGAGAAATACTAGAATAAGTGTGTGTCCAAATGTAAATACAAAATGATAAAGTTTTTGGAAGAAAACACGCAGAAGAAAAGCAGAAGAAAAGATTATTGTTCTTCTATATATACTATGTACATAATATATTCAAGAAGTAAACAGGAAGGATACCTTATATGTTGAAATCCACAGATTTTTTTT
>NW_006482335.1:0-464 GCF_000325575.1 Pteropus alecto | reverse complement strand
AAATAATTTTTATATTAATTTAACTTATTAATTTAATTCAGAATGTTAACCTGATTTTTATTGGTTTTACAGTTTTGTTATATTTAAATTGTAGCATTTTAGTTATTTTAGGTTTATGACATAAGCACAAGGAGTATTATTTAACACAGATTTATGTTTAAATATATTTATGCAATATAGAAACAACTCAAGCCTATCTTGGGTTGTTGAAACCTTTATATAGAGTCATTTTAAAGACCTTAATTACAACCCTGACATTTTCAAGTTTCAATTCCAGAAGTGGAATCATAAGAAATTCCCTTGGTCAGCTATTAAGGAGAGAAAGCTGATTTGAACTTTTTATATCATCATAAATTTATATTCATGGTCCTTATTGGATAAATAGATGGATATGATTACTTTCTATTAGGATATTTAAGGTTACATTAACTAATGAGAGAAAAACAAGCAGTAATTTCTCAAAC
>NW_006482334.1:0-464 GCF_000325575.1 Pteropus alecto | reverse complement strand
ACATATTAACCAAATTTTCTGTATACCAGGACCACATAAGTTGTCTCAAATATTAAATAACAAATTATTACATAGAATTTGTAACATATAATACAGGCAAAGATGTAATAGCGTGAATATATACAAATTGAAAAGGCTGAGGAATTACTTTTATTCAGAAACTGTGAAAGAGAAGGTAATAATATTCTGTTTATGAAAAAAAACCTAAATTACCAATAAGCATTTGGAAATTGCTGTATATCAATAGCAATCAACAAAATGTGAATTATTCAAATCATCATTTCAGTAAAGATTTAACACACTGGTAATATATCTTGACCTTGGTGTTATTAGCACATGCTACAGTCTCTAAGGGCACTTTCTCAATTCCTAGGTGAGTTAGTTAGCTTTTATGTGTTTTATTTTTCTATATTACTACATTCATTAGTCACTTTGAAGTAGAGTCACCAATGACTTTTTTTTTT
>NW_006482333.1:0-464 GCF_000325575.1 Pteropus alecto | reverse complement strand
TGCCTAGATGTTTGTGAGTGTGAGCACATCTATGCACACAGGTATGCACACAGGTGTGCAGAAGGGTGAGGCACTGCCTGCAGGTTGAGGGCAGAGGCCTCCCTGACTCCGTGTGCAGGGGTCCCTGTATCCAGAGCATCTCCCGGGCTGATCCTCACCAACCAGCTGATCCCGCTGGGCCTGGGCAGACTCCTACCCTCAAACATGCCCCAACCGCAGCCGTTCAGCAGCTTCCTTCCAGAGGACCCTCCTAGAGGTGGTGCTGCTCTTACAAGTGCCTGATATGATGGCAGAAACAATTAACTGGAAGAGACAGCTAATACCCAAAGGAAAACATTTCTAGATATGATATTACAACCTTCCCTCAAAATGGGACTTTGCCATGAGGAAATACAGTTTATTAGAAGACATATTTTCTTTTAATTTAATTATATAATCTTCAGGGTTTTTGTTTTTTTTTTTTT
>NW_006482332.1:0-464 GCF_000325575.1 Pteropus alecto | reverse complement strand
GAAAGAGTTTGGCATATTTGAGAAGAATGAGGGAAGCCAGGACGGTTGAAACGCAGTGAGCGAGGGGAGAGTAATACATGGTAAAGGCAGGCGTTAGATGTCATAGGGCCTCATGGCCCCCATAAGGATTTAGGAGATTACTCCAAGGACATTGGGCAGATTTTTAAAGATTTTAAGCAGGATAGCTGTGTCACAGCTGCTGTTACGTGGGGAATGAACTCTATGGAGTGGTTACAGGGGAAAACCCAAAGTTCAGTTTTGGACATTCTCATTTGAGATGTTTGTGCGGCATTTAAGCAGATGTGTTCCGTGGTCAGTTATAGCAGCTGGAGTTTAAAAGGTGAGTTCTAGCCTGGGGAGGCAGCGGGGTCTTCTCTGACCCCAGGGTTAAGTCATAAAGTCAGTGTAAGGCCAAAGCATGAACAATTAGGAATTACTTTTGAGAAACTCTAATATCTCTTTTT
>NW_006482331.1:0-463 GCF_000325575.1 Pteropus alecto | reverse complement strand
CTCTTACTGCCTCCTGGCCACACTGTGAGACAGCATTCAGAGTATTGCCCACCAGGTAGCTCACCTGAGCTTCAGCGTCCAGAGTTTTTATTGAAGCATTATTATATAGGTGTGATTAATTAAATGATGCCCATTTGATTGAACACAGTTTGCAGCCTCTTTCCCAAAAGTTTGGGCTGGTATCAATTTGTAGAAGGATCCAACACTTTTGCATGTATTTGGTCTTTTAGGCATGGAGCAGTCTCTACTTTGAATGATCTCATTAGCATAAACTATAAGGTACGGTCCATGGGGCACATCATGAAGAACCAGTCACTCCTATTGCCAAATTTCAAGGACTAAAAGATTATCTTCCAAGCTGAAACAAAGCCCATATCTTTCTTTAGGTGAGTACAAATTTCTTACTACAGATCTGCCCCTCCACAGGCATAGATTCCAGATCATTGCCTGGTAAACATCATGC
>NW_006482330.1:0-464 GCF_000325575.1 Pteropus alecto | reverse complement strand
TAGCCTTAGAAGACACAGATACAACCACGAGTCAGTTGTTGCAGCAGAGATAGTGCCCTCTTATGCCAACACATGTAAATGCAATGGAAGTGATTGGCTTTATTGTTAGCCCCTTCATTTGTACCAAAAGCAGCATTACTCTCCCCAAAAGAGGAAAGCTGGAATATGGAACCATGTGAGTTTAGACACTAGACCAGATCTTCCCTCGGGATCAATGTTGCTGACACATTTACTTAATTGCTTGGCCTCATGAGAGTTCATGTAACGAGTTGAAAGTTCAGAAGCAGAGATGTGTTTGATTTGCCATGGTCGTCAAGGGAAAAGACAACACTAGGGTGGGACTAACCAAGGGTAAACCCAGTTTTCAACAGTCAGTACAGACACTTCCACCAGCTTTCCGGAGGAAGGATCCAAATACCCAGCTGGGCCTGGCCGAAGTGCCTCCACTGTGTCCTGTAGCACAA
>NW_006482329.1:0-464 GCF_000325575.1 Pteropus alecto | reverse complement strand
TAGAGTTAGGATTAGTGTTAGGGTTAGGATTAGTTCATGGTTAGGGTTAGGATTAGTTTTCTTTTGCAGTTAGGGTTTGAGTTATTGTTAGGGTTAGGTATAGGGTTAGTTTAGGGTTAGGGTTAGGGTTTAGGTTTAGAGGTAGAGTTGGTGTTAGGGTTAGGGTTAGGAATAGGGGTACTCTTAGATTGAAGATTAGCGTTCGTTTAGGGTTACGGTTAGATTTATGGTTAAGGTTATGGTTAGAGTGAGTTTTAGAGTTAAATCAGGGTTAGGGTTGGATTTATGCTCAGGGGTTAAGGTTATGGTTATTATTAGTGTAAATTTTAGAGTTCAGGTGAAGATTAGAGTTTGGTTTAGGATTTTGAGTTAGGGTTGGTGTCAGGGTTAGGGTTAGGATTAGTGTTAGGGTTAATGTTAGGTTTAGCGTTATGTTTTGGAATAGGATTACAATTATGTTTAGG
>NW_006482328.1:0-464 GCF_000325575.1 Pteropus alecto | reverse complement strand
TAACCCTAACCCTAATTCTAAACCTAAAACTAATCCAAACACTTATCTCTTATAATAACCCTAAACATAACCTTCACCATAACCTAAACTTAAGCCTAACAGTAAGCCTAAACTAATACTAACCCTATTCCAAACCCTATCACTAATCCTAACTCTAACATCATATCTTAAAACTAACCCTAAACATAACTGTAACCAAAAGCAAACCATGACGCTAATCCTAGCCTTAACCCTAACTCTAACCCTTACCCTAACCCAAACCCGAACACTAACCCTAACTCTAACTTTAATGTAACCCTAACACTAACACTAACCTTAACGTAACCCTAACCGAAAACCTAATGCTAACCGTAACGCTAAACCTAACCCTAACCGTAATCGTAACCCTAATCCGAACTCGAAATCTAACCATAAACCTAAACTTAATGGAACCCTAATCCTAACCCTATACCTAACCCTAAACC
>NW_006482327.1:0-464 GCF_000325575.1 Pteropus alecto | reverse complement strand
CTGCAGCCCCGTCCGTCCGTCCGTCTACCTCCCCCTCTCTGCCCTGCTTCGCCATGTTCCCAGGATGAAATGCATTATTTCCCCGGTAACAGCAATTCGGCACTGAAGCCCCCAGGCCCCACTGCACCCCGCTGAGAGTGACTCCTCGGACCCCCCTCCCTCACCCCCCCACCACGAGGCAGGCACCGCAAGGCCCATGCGCCCAGGGAGGTGACAGCATTTGCCAACGTCACGCAGGCACAGGCCGTGGCTGTCCGTCTGGCTGCAAGTCAGCTTTTCAACTGGACGCCGTGCGGCCCCCTCCTTCTTAAGGTCACTCCCAAATGAATTGATGAACAAGCAGTAAGCATTTAGAAATGGAAGCGCTCTCTAGACTACGGGCAGGAAACGAGGGCCAGCCTGGTCCCACCCTACTCGGGAGCAGTGCGGCCTCTGCGAGGGACGTGGGCTCGGTGTCCCCGAGT
>NW_006482326.1:0-464 GCF_000325575.1 Pteropus alecto | reverse complement strand
AAGAGGAGATAGAAATACTATAAACTTTAGAGAAACTATGCGGCACATGCAAAGGAAATTCGTTTTTGAATGCCTGAATTCTGTGTTCCAAAAGTGCAGTCAAAGTTGTGGTGCTCTTTTGGCATATTATTTAAAGTAAATAATGTAACAATATACAGAAAGAAACTGCAGTTCTTGCCTTTAATTAGAGTAATACATTTTTGTTTTCAGCACATACATAGTCGTGCGTTTTTGGCATGAGTGCTGCTCACTCTCAGTGTGACATACTGTAGATCTGTTTTGATGGTCCTGTTTTCAGTACCAAGTAGAGGATGTAAAAGTCTTGACATCCATGCTCTAAGATTGTCATCTGCAAAGAATGCATGAGCAGGTACTAACACAGTGGCAGCTTGTTTGTTCTTTGTACTATCGACACACTAACAGCTTTCGTATACAGTCTTTCTTCTTTGCCAAGGAAAACAGAA
>NW_006482325.1:0-464 GCF_000325575.1 Pteropus alecto | reverse complement strand
TTATCTTTTAAAAAATGGGTGAGAGAATGGAGAATCCTCAAAACCAGAGAGTTTTACATACATAAAAACACATTTTATACACACATATATTTACAAAGTGAGTTGATATTCCTCAGCATTGCTGTCTTTAAATCTTTAAAGGTATGAGATATGGAAGAGAGACTCGAGTTATTCTTCGCACTTCCATTGGACCACTTAGGTCATATCACAGGAAAGGAGCTCCCACTTCCATAAATGAGTTAGTCTTGGTTTCCCAGGGACCATTTCTCATGATCGTGTACTATTCCCTTAGCAGACACAGGCAATATTTAGGCTTCCCTAGATTTATTTTCACAGAAGTAATTAGCAAATTCCAAGAAATTAGAGTGGTTGAGAAAGGGTTTTTGGCAGAGAAAAATAACTCTGGAAACTCATAGGCCTGAAGGACTTTATCAATATCTTGGAGAAAGAATACTGTAGTAGAG
>NW_006482324.1:0-464 GCF_000325575.1 Pteropus alecto | reverse complement strand
ATATGTATAGGTATATATATAAATAATAAATATTTCTTGTTATAATATTTGTGCAACCCATACATTAAAATTTAGGATAAATTTTAAATAAATACAAAAGTAAAATCCATTTTGGGACAGATCAGGAACTTGCACCTGCAATGCAAATTACAGCTAAAATTATAAACTAAATTTCAAATAAAACCTAAAACTAAAATATAAAAGGTATAGAAATTCATTTGAAGGACAATATATAATTAAATCCATTGATGAAATATAAATAGTTCCTCTAAAAATGGCATGTCACATCGGTGGGTACTTAAATGGCAACAAAAGGCACCTGAATCTCTAACATGAATTTCCAAAAGATTAAAGCATGTTTGGAGCTCCTTGCGGGGAAGAGATAATAAAATTTGATGAATTCAACTAACAGAACAAAAAATGCTAACTAAAAAGCTTTTTCCCTTTTTCAGGAGAAATAATAA
>NW_006482323.1:0-464 GCF_000325575.1 Pteropus alecto | reverse complement strand
TTTTTTTCTCATGAGAGCTGAAATTTTCTTGGTTCTTAATATGCAGAGTAATTTTGGATCGTATCCTAGACATTTCAAAATTTATGTCCTGAAACTCTGTATTTTGTTTAAAGCCTGTGGAGAATGTTGATATTTTTGTTTCGGCAGGCAATCGACTCAGTGGGTTCATGCCACAGATTCTGACTAGGTTTCTGTGGGTTGTGGTTTCAAGATCAATTCTATGTCAAAGCCTCTGCAATGCTGTTTATATCTGTATTAAAGGTGAGTTTTTGGTATGCCGTTTGGGATTAGATCCATGTTTGTTCAGTTTAGGGTTCACTTTCTTGAGCTGCTCACTCCCCATGATCTCTCTAGGACTTTCTGGTTCCCGAGACCTTCTCTTCCCTGCTGTGCTGTGCTGTGCAGATTCATGTCTACCTTCAATTCTAAGGCCAATGAGCAGGAGGACAGAAATAGGAAAAAAA
>NW_006482322.1:0-464 GCF_000325575.1 Pteropus alecto | reverse complement strand
TTTTTTTTTCTTCAAAAGTGTGGAAAGACTCATTTGGGCAGAAGTGGCTTATGGGACTAATATGAAACTATTTATTCTCTTTATCCCACATAATGTGAATATTCATTGATTTTGCTGCAGAAATAATGTGTTTGATTACAGGGGACTGCCCTCACCCTAGTTAAGGGTTTTACCCCATTTCTGGTGTATGCATTCTTTTACTTTTCTAACACTAGGGAAAAAGAAAAAGAAAACCTAAAACATTTGGTTCCAGAAGTTTCAAATAAAGGGGTGTGGGGTGTGCAGTATTTATACATTTCAGTGAGCCCTTAGGGGGATGCGTGTTAACTGCAAGATTGGCAGTGTAATATGCTTTTGCTCCTAGTAATTGGCTATACAAAATATTTTTCTCCCGAGTCACTTTGGAGATTTATTTTTCTTTTTTATTTCTTCCTTCCCAAGAGATTGAGTCTTTTAAGGAAGCC
>NW_006482321.1:0-464 GCF_000325575.1 Pteropus alecto | reverse complement strand
TGCCGCGCCGCCCGCGCGAGGCTGCGACACCAGGTGGGTCGCCCGAGCGGGCAGTCGGGGTGTGGGGCGCACAGGGCGCGGTCCTCCTTGGCCCCCGGGGACGGGCTGCGAGCCCCCCTCCTGCTCCAGGAGGGGTTGGAGACAGCGATTTCAGAGGGAGGCGGCCGAGTGACAAAAGGCCACCGTCCTGGGTTCTCCTAGAAGTTCCCGCTGCATCGACTCCGCCGTGCGATGCAGACAGCGCTAAAGCCCTCCGGGCCTCACTTTTTCTAACTGTAGCACCCGGGGTTTGGACTGGAAGCTGGCGGAGGCCCAGCTCAGCCCGGTGGACGGAGCGCTGGGGATCCCCAGCCCGGTGTCCACTCTGCTTCCTGGCTGCGTGGGCCACCTAGCGAGCCTCTCCTGAGTCCCAGCGGCTGCCCGAGGATGCATTCGTGCCTTCATTCATTCGTCCCTACAGTAAA
>NW_006482320.1:0-464 GCF_000325575.1 Pteropus alecto | reverse complement strand
AACAGTCTAGACCAAAAATACAGAAGTGAGAACATTCATGTTATTTTTCATAAACAAGTATTTGTGTCTAGAACATGGGGCATATATGGGGAGAAGTGTAGAAGATTAAGCTAAACGTTAGGTTGGGTCCTGTTTATAGAGTCTCATAAATTGCACAGCATAAAGAGAAGACAGGTTATTGAGCAGAAACTGTAATAGAATTTTGGATTGGGCTGCATTTGAAATACCACCAAATAAGGAATGGTTTTGCCAGTGAATTCTGAATTTAGAATTTGACCGCCTTTTATTGGGTCCACTTTCCTTCCCTGTTTGTGCATGAATGTAGAATCTTCAGTCTTCAGTCTTATTTTAATTTGTTCCTTGATTTGTAGCAACCGAAAGTAGAGTGGTTTGGTTTTATCAACTTGTGTCAAGAACTCCTTTTTTTGTAGTTGTTATCTGTTGTCCCTCTCCTTTACAGATGT
>NW_006482319.1:0-464 GCF_000325575.1 Pteropus alecto | reverse complement strand
CTGACTTGCCAGCCCGCCCGCGACCCGCCCCCACCCCCAGCCCCGGGGACCTTTTGTCTGAAGGCCAGAGCGCCCTAATGGGGTGGGAGGCCACCCGGGAGAGTGGAAGTGCAGAAGCCGCCGCTGCCCTCCTGGCCCAGGTGGAAGGCTCAGACGACAGACACAAAAGCGATTTCTTCCTACTCCAGCAGGGCCAGAAGTTCAGGCTGCCCCGCCCTCACCTGTGAGTTACCTGAGGTATGCAACCTCCGGAACCCTGGGGGGGGGGGTCCCCATCTGGAGGCATGTTGGCTGTGGGAGGTGCTGGGGCGACAGCCACTCCTTGCATTCATGGGTGGTGGAAGCTGGATAATTTTATGTCACAGGGCAGGCCCCTGTTGAAATTTCATTCGTCCTGCTCTCGGCCTAAGCGAGGCTGGTGGTTTGGGCCATCAGAGGACTGCCTGGAACAATACACAGCCTGA
>NW_006482318.1:0-464 GCF_000325575.1 Pteropus alecto | reverse complement strand
TCTTTTTCTCTCTTTCCTCGACTTTCCTCCTCTCATTTTCCTTCCCTCCTCCTTCTCCTTCTTTATTTCTTTCTCTTTTTTCACACACACAAAAAATAGCTTTTCTTATGAGGAGCTCATTTTTTAAAAACGGATAGTGTACAGAAGAAGATAAACATCACACTCTGCGGTGGCTTTGTCCAGTGTCAGTCAAGTGACCTGGACCCACGTTTCCCAGAATCCCTTGCCTATGGAACATCTGCCAGGAGACATAACATTTGATTCGCAAGAGTGAAGCGATGGCTACAATGCTGTGCTCTGAAGGTGAAAGCAGGCACCGGGCCCTGTGGTGGCGTCCACGCTCTGCTGTCCAGGTGATGGCTCCCCTCGTCAGAGCCGGCCAGCACCTGAACCCACAGTGACTGCAGGTCCCGTCACTTCCCTGCAGCCCCTGAGTCCTGGGCCACAATGCCCAGGTGCGGCTT
>NW_006482317.1:0-464 GCF_000325575.1 Pteropus alecto | reverse complement strand
TGTGTGTGTGTGTGTGTGCGTGTGTGCACGCGTGTGTGAGTGTGCATGCATGCGTGCGTGCACATGCATGCGTGTGCATGTGTGCGCGCGTGCACGTGTGTGCACGCGCGCACGTGCGTATGAGTGTGCGCATGCACGTGTATGTGCGTGCACGTGTGTGCGTGCGCATGTGTGTATGCATGCGCGTGTGCACGCATGTGCGTGCGCATACACACACGTGCACACACGTGTGTGCGCGTGTGCACGCGTGTGCGTGTGCGCGCATGTGTGTGTGGGTGTATGCATGCGCTTGTGCACGTGTGTGCGTGTGCGTGCATGCATGTGTGTGCATGTGTGTGCACGTGTGCACATGTGTGTGTGCATGTGTGTGCGTGTGTGTATGCATGCGCACGTGCACGTGTATGCGTGTGCGTGTGTGCGCGTGTGCACGTGTGTGTGTGTGTGTCTTTGTCTTTTTCCTCAGT
>NW_006482316.1:0-464 GCF_000325575.1 Pteropus alecto | reverse complement strand
AATTAACAGTTACTATATTTTCCTTAATGCCAGTAATTGTTACTTTTATATTCTATATGTAACTAAAATTTTCTTTGTAGAAAAGAATTCATTATTTCCTTAAAGATTTTGTGCTTTCTTTTGTGCCTCTTTCATACTGTTTCCTTTTTTTTCTTCTTATCTAAGGAAACACTTGTTCTGATACATTGATTACTCTCGAATTTGAAGACAAAGCCAGAAAAGAATAACATCTTCTGCCTTTAACCATAATCTGTCATCAGTTTCCATACACTTTAGGAAACACAATATTATTTATCATTTCAATATTGCATAATTAAAATTATTTTTGTTGATCTGAAATACATCCTATAGGTTGCAACTCGTTTCATGGTTTATCTTTTCTGAGTTTATCTCAATTTAATTATATGATCCTTTTAATACTTCTTTTTACCATACTGATTTTTTATATTGCTTAATTTGTATTT
>NW_006482315.1:0-463 GCF_000325575.1 Pteropus alecto | reverse complement strand
CAGGATGGGAGCCAGACTCTGAAAAATGATTGGTAACTTTTGAAGTATTCATTCACTCATTCATAAATATTATTCAATGATTCAAAGATATTTATTGAGTACTGACAATTTGCTAGGCATTATTTTAAGGGCTTGTTATACAACAAAGAACAAAATTAAACTCCCTGCCCTTTTGGAGTTTATATTCTAACAGGAAGAGAGAGAAAGAGAATAAATGATAGTTATAACAAAGAGGTAAGTAAATATACATAGCATGTTAAAATGTGTTAAGTATAAGTGCAATTTGGGAAAAATATAGAGTACCATGAGAGGGATAGTAAGGTGAAGAAGTTGTTTAGGTAGGCAATACTGACATTCAAATAAAAATGTGAAGGAAGTGAGGAACTTTGACATGTCTGGAGATTTCAAGGAATGTAATGGAAGCTACTTGGCTCAAACAGACTGAACTGAAATCTAAGTAGTA
>NW_006482314.1:0-464 GCF_000325575.1 Pteropus alecto | reverse complement strand
CAGAGCAACACCTGACTAGCCCCATAAGCAGTACATTCAAAGGGTGTTCTCAACAAGTACATAGGCCTGTTAGGGCAGATCCCACTCAGAGGGGACAGCCCCCACACAGCAACACATACCTTATGGGCATCGCCAATTCCCACAGTAAGTAATCCTGAGCATTAATCCTATCCATTGATGTGCTAACAGCAATACAGGCTTAGCTACAACAGAAGAACACACACACAACCCGCACAAAGATTACGTCCAGATCCCTGGCACAGGACATTGTGCCACTGGGCCACAAAGGACATCTACTACATCAGGCCATCTGGCCAAAGCTGAGAGATAATACGAATCTTCCTAAACTGTAGAAACACAGAAGCTCAGAGAGCCAAATAAAATGAGAAAACAAAGAAACAGGCCACAAAGGAAACAACAGGAGAAAAATCCAGAAAATAATCTAAACAAAATGGAGGCAAGCA
>NW_006482313.1:0-464 GCF_000325575.1 Pteropus alecto | reverse complement strand
ACTGCAGATATAAACTTAACTACATGTGGCAACATAAACAAAACTTTATCTTATCCTCAAACAATCTTTAAAATGCTCAAAGTCTTGGGAATTATAAAATAATGAAATGTACTTCCTGACCTCTGTTTTACTGAGGGAAATTAAGGGAAAAAATAGTGCCCAGAGTTGGAGTGAGCTAGTCCAATAGCATAGCCTACCTTTTCCCAAGGCCAGGGTGGCATCGGCAGTAGCAATCAGGGTTGAAGAAAACTGTGCCCATAGAATGATGCTCTCACAGAGGCACTGCAGCAACAAAGACCAGCTGTAGATAGATTCCAGAGCAACTGGCATCTGAGCCAGTGGTTGCAGTTGCCCCTGTCATGAGAACCTACTGATAGCCCTTGCTCTACCAGTAAATAGTGAGAACAAGCCTAATGGCTTTTTGAAAATGCTGAGTGAACACGTACAGTAGTTCATGAGTCAGA
>NW_006482312.1:0-463 GCF_000325575.1 Pteropus alecto | reverse complement strand
AAAAAAAATGGTCCTGTTTTGTCTCATTTTATTAGAGTATTGTTGATCTCATTTTTCTCTGAGTAACCTTGTCTGAAGTTGAAGTTCTGTGAAATTGTTTATATCTAAAAGAAGAAGAACACAGCCTAGTCGTGAATGCCAGGCCATCTTATAAATGTCAGTAGCTGATTTCTTTCTTTCTCATTTCCAACTTTTGGATAATTTTTCTCAGCACCATAAGTACATGAATAAATGAATGACTTGCAGGAATGAATTTAATTGAGGAAAATAAAGTAGCATTCATCACATCCAAGAATTATGACGTAAAATTCAAATCTGCTCACATTATCATGTCTTCATCATTATCAAGAAGAGTTGCCTTTTTAACATCCCACCACCTCAAGGAACACCTTCTCTGGCAGCATCAAGGACAGTGCACGGTGAAGATCAGGCTGCTAAAATCTGCTAATAGCTTGAGCCCATT
>NW_006482311.1:0-464 GCF_000325575.1 Pteropus alecto | reverse complement strand
GAATCCGCACCAAAGCCTCTGACAACGGGCAGGCTCGCGAAGCGCGAGGCTCATCCCTGATTCTAAGCGACGCTAGCAGGTGGACTGTCACCGTAACCTAATGAACGCGGGGCAGAGCGGCCACTGCTGCGGAGTGTCTGCGCCGCACGCAGGAGGGCTGGCCACCGCGCAGACGAAACCAGGGCGCTTTAGTGGAGCGGCCCCGGTGAGCACGCGTCCGCTGCCGGAAGCAGCGTCTCCCCATTAATCGCTGCAAATGAAGGTGATTTGCAGTCGGACAGAGTTCGGTTGCCTGGGAGAGGCAGCCTTCGGCGGAGACTGGTTGTTTGGTTGGTTGTTTGGTGGTTGGTGGCCGCTCTGCGGCTATGTCATCCCAGCAGGTGCCCAGAGACCCTCAGGTAGAGGGGGCCTGCTCGGGCGGACGGCGGACAGGTCGCCGGGACGCAGCTAGGTGTTTTAGGGCT
>NW_006482310.1:0-463 GCF_000325575.1 Pteropus alecto | reverse complement strand
ACACGCAGTTTCCTACATACAAATGCACATCTGAAGAGCATGCACCAAACTCAATAGTGGGATGGATGCAGGCTCATGCTTGGAGTGGTCTTTTGACTTTAAACTTTGTGTCACTCTCTCTGTCTTTATAAAATATTTTCCAAGGGCCATATTTTACTTTTGTAATTTATAAAAATAAGTTATTTTCATTTAAACTATTCTACTTTTGGTTTGAACTGCAGGCTGTTTTAGAAAATGGTTTTGGAAGATTTTTCTTTTAAAGTCAGTTTCAAAACTTACATGCTGTCCCATGGATGAGGCCTTAAGCTGATATTCTGCAAGCCAACTGCACACGTCATAAAAGTGTATGTAAACACGTGATTCACAGGCAGGGGGTCTGTTTTAGAAAGCAGTTTATCATCAGCATCGATCTCTTCATCCTGGCGAAAGAAATGGAGATCTAAGCCCTTTATATTTATAAAAT
>NW_006482309.1:0-463 GCF_000325575.1 Pteropus alecto | reverse complement strand
GATATAGAAAATATTATAAATATTATGAACAAATGAATAAAAGGCTGCTGATGAAGGTAAAACTTGCCTCATGGACTGGGAGCCTGAGCCACAAAAAGATCTGCCCTCTTACAGTGAAAGGTACAGCAGTGGAAAGGAATCTGTGGGCAAACAGGCCCAGGATCAAGTACAGTCTGCATTGAGGAAAAAAAACTCAATAGTAACAAAAGGAAATTTAATTCGACATAAATTCAGATTCATCACATAAGGAAACAGTGTATAATTCTTAACTTTTGTTTAGAGGCAGAGATTATAAAGAAAATTCCCTCTATAAAGAAAACAGCTTCACTCCTACCCACAAGGCTAGACCAACTTCAGGGTTGTGGTACAGACTGCACGTGCTTAGAGAGCACTGTGCCACAAAGCACAAAAGTAGGTGGCTGAATCTCCAATATGAGAGGCTGGGATATGCAAAACACTATAC
>NW_006482308.1:0-464 GCF_000325575.1 Pteropus alecto | reverse complement strand
TGCCTCGCCTAAAAAATAAAAATAAATCAAAATTTTAAAAAAAGCACAACACGGCAACCTACAGTGAGGTCGGGGTCACACAGGGTCCCGTCCTCTGCCCCTCACGGCCCAACAGACCCCTCATGAGTCAATGATTTGAGTCTTTAAAATGTTGAAGCCATGAATATCTAAAGGAAATCACAGCTGAACACATGCTTAATCTTGAGAAGGGGGCCTTTTGAGCACGGCCTGAAAAACAGACACCGTAAAGGAACAAAGGTCACGACGAAGGTCGCAGCAGGGACGGGCGCGGCGTCCGGGCAGCATGAGGGGGCTGGGAGGAGCTGCACGCGTCCAGAGGAGCACCCTGAGCTCGGAACGCGAGCAGAAGACGCTCCCCTGAAGGGTCAGAAACCAGAGTGGGGACACTTCCCAGAAGCTGGGGCGGCAATGGGAGGAAAGAAGCCAAGGAAATGAGATGGCCG
>NW_006482307.1:0-463 GCF_000325575.1 Pteropus alecto | reverse complement strand
CTGACTAGGTGGATCTTACTGATATACAGGCAGTTTATACAGTGAGTGGACACAGATGAAGGAGCATATGGGACTTTAGCCACAGGACCTGTTGCTCTAAGAAAAGGAAGGATTTCCCATTCTTGAAGAGCTGTAAGGTTGATGACTGAGACACCACAGATGATGAAAGACTCAAGGACTTCACATCAGTCACGTGCTAAGAACTCACGTCTCTGGAACTGATTTCAAATGCTCGTACCTGTGGGAGGAAGTAAGAGCGTCTTTCACTGAGCTCCATTTGGACATCTCTCGTGTGGTTGGAATCATTTGTTTAGCAGTCTACCCTGCACTGCGAGCTCTTTGAGAGGGTACTTCACACCTGATCTTTGTCATAAGTCCCAGGCAATTTTCAGGGCTCTTAAAGATGCCCTGAATGCTTTCAGAATTAATGATTTCACCAGTAGAAATTAAACCAGAAGTTAGA
>NW_006482306.1:0-463 GCF_000325575.1 Pteropus alecto | reverse complement strand
GTGTAATGGCTTAATTGGGTTTCGTTTACCGGGGGTGGCGAGCCACACTAGACGGCGCGTTACGTGGGAGGCTCAGAAATGAATGCTCTCTTATATCTGATCATTTGTTTCACGGGGGGAGAGTGGAGGTATCTGCAGCTCGCACAGCCAACTAAAAAATGCTCCCTGGAGTAAGAAATAACATTCCCATATCGATACGAAGAGAGGCAATTCATTATATAAAGGCACATCTGGTTTAAACTAGCACGTCACAAACCAGGATAGCAGAATATCCAGCAGCCTAAAAGCATATGCAATCTGCCCAAAGGGAATGAATAAATTTTTTTTAAAAACCAACAAATATCGGCAAGAAAGTAAAACGACTGGAACGCTTGACACTGTAGCCGCGGCTGTGAACGAGGTGCAGCCACGTCGGGAAATGGTTTGCCATTAGCTGGTCAATTTTTAACTATGCGCCTCCTCA
>NW_006482305.1:0-463 GCF_000325575.1 Pteropus alecto | reverse complement strand
CATGCCTAGTATTTAGAAGCAAATAATACAGGAATGTGGAAAGTGCTAGGTTTTTTTAATCTAGAAGTGATCAATGTATTCAGGTGTATGAGTGTGTGTATATATATAATTTATGTTATGTATATTAAATATATAATCCAAATTTTCACTCTACAGTGGAAATCCTTATATATACATCTTGGCTCTCTTATCCAGTTATTTACTCGGGATAAATTTCTCGATATAGAATTGCTGAGCCAAAGAATGTATACATTTTATATATAACATATAATTATAAAATATATAAATATTGATACATAATACGTAAATTTTGATGCATAAAGGATTTACTACTTTTTCTTGTCACCAAGTCTGTGTGACAGGGATTTTTTCCCCCATATTATCACTACCAGTGTAATTATTCAAATTGTAATAATGCAGTCTGATACTTTAAAATACATATTTCTTGTCTACAGCCATACCA
>NW_006482304.1:0-463 GCF_000325575.1 Pteropus alecto | reverse complement strand
AAGAGTGTGGAAGGGGGTCACGAAATCTATTCTGGATAAGTGGTTTTAATCTGAATTTGAAGACTGAACCCGCTAATCAGAGGGAGGAGCAGGAACAGGGCAAGAGCTGAGGGAACAGGCCAGCCCTGGAAGGGACCCTAGAGATGTCCTGTTTCTTCTATCGAAGTTGATTAATGCGGAAACCAGCTACATAAATTTCTGAAGGATAATAAATTAGAACGAGTAGTATCAAACATGAATTAGGGACTGGACCCGTGGCTGCCAACTCTGGCTAATTGGAATGAGTTGGTGACCAATAAAAATACCGAGGCCTGGGTCCCACTTCCAGTCATCCTGGTGTCCCCCAGTGAGGCTAAGGTACAGCCGGGGTTGAGAGCCAAGGGGTTAGGGGGACCGAGGCCCTCCAGGGTCCTCAGCCAGTGTCGTTTTCTCTTTGTGCCTCTGTTTCCTTGTGTTTTTTTTT
>NW_006482303.1:0-463 GCF_000325575.1 Pteropus alecto | reverse complement strand
CAGATTACAGAAGCAGAAGTTGGTCATTAGCATATTTTGGCCCAGAGCCACACCCTTAACATAATGTCCAAAAACATGGAAATTAAGCAAAGGATAACTGCAAGTCCTTCCAGTGTCATACCAGAGTATTATCTAACAAGCCCAGCAAAGACTATTTAATTCTCTAAGAAAGTGTAGTTTTGTTTGATTTACTATTTACTATTGATTCTAAGACTCCGAAGTCACATGTTAAACTGTAGATGTGTTCCTGATAGGGATGCCTGAGATTGTTGTTCAATAAAAGAGATAACCCCAAAGGTTGTAGTTTTATTACCTTGTAGGATATTAACTCATTTTGTATGTAATCTAGCCATCATATTCCAACACTTGGCTTCAGTACCTATACATATATACCCAGTCTTTCAAATAATCTAAACCAGCTTTATCTTCCTGCTGGTTTCCTCATGAAGGAGTTAAATAAATC
>NW_006482302.1:0-463 GCF_000325575.1 Pteropus alecto | reverse complement strand
TTATATAGTACATACTAATATTTGTTTGACCCTCAGCAGTCTGATTGGGAATGTATAGTTTGGTGTGACTTAGGCTTGCACAGATTTACTACTGAGTCTTTTTCCCATGTGTGCATACATCACACTATGTTTTTACTAATGTGCTGATGGGTGTTTGGATCATCTTCAGTTTCTGGCTATTACAATGACAGGTACTACTCAGCTTGTAGATAAAAAGAGTTGTGGAAATGTACTTAGCATTACAACATTCTCAGGAAGAATAGCATGAAAGCTGGACTAACTGAAAATCAATAAATTCCTTTCAACATATCAGAAAAGCAAAGGCATAGAAAGCTGCAAACCCAGAGTCTAGATATTCATGTCTACGCAGTAGGAAATGCTATGAAGCATCAGCGTGCATCTATGGCAGATATCACAGGTCTAACTACAAATATTTAATCATTCCCAAAAGTCAGTGTGCTAA
>NW_006482301.1:0-463 GCF_000325575.1 Pteropus alecto | reverse complement strand
TTTTTTTTGTCTGTGAAACAGGATAAGTCTCCTGCTGGGCATCATGGAGACCCCGTGACATTGGGTGTGTGAAATGTTCATCCCGCCTTCCGGCCCAGAGTGAGACTCAATGAGCACTGCCTGTCATTAGTTGTACTGCTTTAGGTCTCCGAGTCTCCTTTGGGAAGAATCTTGGGCAGGATGCCCAGAGATCTGGGTCTACATATGTCGAGTACTTTCCCCTCTCGGGTCCTCTGTTGGCCTCAACCAGCCTTGAGAGCCTGAGAGTGTCGTGGAAAAATAAGGCTTGGGAATCAGAGAGACTTGGGTGTGAATCCCGCCTACTTCTTCTCTTTCCGACTGTGTGACCTTGGGCCTCTCTGGCAATTACCTGACTATTTGTGATTATTTGTTCTAAGACTGTCTTCTTGGCTCTATTGTGATTTCCATGAGCACCTAGATCATATCTACTTAGCTCACCTAC
>NW_006482300.1:0-463 GCF_000325575.1 Pteropus alecto | reverse complement strand
CACAGAGTTATCAGAGGACAAGTCCCAACTGACTGGTGACAAACTGGCCACCGAAAGGCAGGATAACCCCAAGGGAAGGCAGGCCGGGGCAAGGAACGGCGGGCAACCTTTCTGGGACCATTTCTCGTTTTCTAGGCAAATGGTTATAAAACTTGGAAAAAATATTTATTACAACCCAACCGAAGTGTAAATTCCCTGAAGAGAATTACTTAGAACTACTACCTTATCGGAAATCTCAGGAGATGTGAAAAACATCATAGAAGCAAAGCTTTTGCAGCATAAAATGTCGTGTGACAACGTAAGCGGGCCGACTGTCCCCTAGGAGCTAGGGCTGAAAGCTCAATGGCAAGGGAACCATGCCAGCACCAGGGGCCAGAGTCCTGGGGACACATGGGGGTCAAGGACAGCTCTGGTGAGCAGGTTTGACGAGGAGAGGTCTGGCTGAGGCACGACCACTGGGTGG
>NW_006482299.1:0-463 GCF_000325575.1 Pteropus alecto | reverse complement strand
TGTGTGCACACAAGTTTTCTTTTTTCATATGTAAAAATTACTTCTATAAACCACCCTGGCCCCCAACATAACATAGCCAACTCATATGTATCCATTCATGTCCTTACCTCTTCCTCAGAGCAAGCCAAGCCCATGTGCCTTCTAGTTAGGTCATCCATTTTCAAGTCCAGGGGCTCTGGATAATATGCATTCCCCTTTGTTAAGTCTGGATGTGGCTTTTCACAGGCCGGCAATCTATATCTAAATGATAAGTGTTATCTTTAATGTGTTTAATGTCCTATGGAAAAAATTTTTTTTGATAACTACCTTAAAAATCTCATTTGAGAAGGGGGAGAAAGGGAAATAAGCAGGCATCATCATCAGTACATCACATACAGCTGTCCCTTGAATAATGCGGTGGTTAGGAGCACCACCCTGCCTGTGCAATCGAAAGTCCACATATAACTTTTGACTCCCCCAAAAC
>NW_006482298.1:0-463 GCF_000325575.1 Pteropus alecto | reverse complement strand
GGAACCCCAGGGAGGAACACGTTTCGTGAGAAGGAAATAGTCAGCGGAGCCTGGTGCCGTCAGAAGGTCAAGGAGAATGAAGGTTGGTCGACTGCCTCAGACTTGTGAAGGCGTCGGGCACTGGTCTGGCACTTCGGTTTCAGTAAAGAGAAGCCTAGAGAGCAGAGTGAGAACATTAATGAAGACGTCAATGAGAGAGCGTTCTAGTAGAATAAGGGGAGAAATAGCATAGTAACTAAAGAAGGAAATCGAATGAAATGAAATGTTTCACGATTTGAGAGAGACGAAATGCAGGAAAGCCGAAGGGAAGGAAGCGAAACACGGCGGAATTACAAATTTATAAAAACTCCGTTACAAACTCCTACAGCAGACGAGGCCTTTGGTGTCTTGGTCTCAGTGAAAAAGAACAGTATCGGATTTTCTCCGTGTGATGATCCGTGGAAATATTCCCCATGGTGGAAAA
>NW_006482297.1:0-463 GCF_000325575.1 Pteropus alecto | reverse complement strand
GTCTGAGTTGTCACAAAGGCAGCTCCCTGACCAATCAGGGGCTGGAGCACAGGGATACAGCGGGCAGGAAAAATCAGTGGTATCTGGAGAGGCCCAGGCCGGCAAGACGATCCAGCTGGTCTGATTGGCAAAAGCTAGTCAACAATGTCCGGGGAAAGAAGACACCGGCCCACTCGCAGGCGTAAGAAGCACGCCCTCTCCCGCTCCATGAGAGCTGAGCTGCAGTTCCCCGTTAGCCGCGTGGATCGCCTCCTGCGAGAAGCTCCCGACGTCCAGCGCCTGAGCTGGTGCACGTCTGTTTTCTTCACCGGCGTTCTGGAGTACCTGACGGCCAACGTCCTGGAGCTGGCGAGCAAGGAGGCCGTCAACCACCACAAGGTGCTCATCACTCCAGAACACGTGGAGAGGGCGCTGGACAACAGCCCCCTCAGCTCCGTCTTTGAGGATGACACCCACCCTCGAG
>NW_006482296.1:0-463 GCF_000325575.1 Pteropus alecto | reverse complement strand
CTGAGAGAGAAGATGAGCCAAAAAGGATTTTTGGAAGAGGTGAAATCTGAGCTGAATTTTGATAGTTAAGAAGAATCTGCCTAGTGAAGTGAGATGAGGGCAAGGTTAAAGGCATTCTCAAAATAAATAGAATGTGCCAAGCAAAGAAGACACTCTAGGGAAGTTAAGTAGTATGCCGTGACTGGAACATGGGATGTATCCGGGGAGGCAAGGGGTCAGGCTAGAAGAGGGACGGCCATCAGATAGAGTAAGGAGAGACATGGAAAAGTTTTGAATAGTGTCTTGAGTTTAGTAAAAAGTCATTCTGGTAGCTGTTGAATGATGTCCTGAAAAGGGCTGAAGGCAAGGAGACCGATGTAAAAATTAAGAAAGCCTAGGCTAAGGAAGTCTGGTAGAGGTGGTAGAGATGCATGTGAAAAAGAGGAGGTGGAAATGCCAGTATTTGGTGACTGATTTGATCTGC
>NW_006482295.1:0-463 GCF_000325575.1 Pteropus alecto | reverse complement strand
TAGAAATTTTTGAACATACCCCAAAGTAGAGAGAACAGTATGATGAATCTCCATGCATCTGTCATCTAGTTTTGATAATTATCATCATTTGGCCATTCTTGTTTATTCCCTCATTTCATCATTTACTTATTTTTATTTAAGAAATTATTGTGCATACTTTGGGTTATTTCCAGGCTTTCCCTCTATGTCTCCAAAATGATAGGCATCTGCTATTCTCTCCATATTTATTAATTTTAGATATCACCTGTTGACTTCATATTAAGGCAAATCAAGACATAGCTCTCTTTCCCAGCCCAGCATCTTATCCTATCTGTTTCAGTTTCTCCAAGGAAAAAATTCTAGGTCTCCTGCAGAAATGAAATGAGAATCTAATCTCTAACTGCTTCTTACATATACTTCCAAATAACTACTCTCTCCAGTGCCCAATCTCACCAGCATGTTAAGGCTCCTGGGCCCACCATAT
>NW_006482294.1:0-463 GCF_000325575.1 Pteropus alecto | reverse complement strand
CTGCCAAGAAATGTGACAGGCCTGGGAAACTGGAAAAATAGAGTCAAAAAAGAAAGAAATCTATAAAATATGAAGTAAAAATCCATAGTAGTATGGTCTACTGATCTGGGTTCTGTAGAACATTTTCTAAAACAATATTAATTGATAATTTTTAAGAAACTGAAATTTATTATCATGTGAAGATATGAAAAACACAGATACTTAACTTGTGTAACATATTGTCACAACAAGAGTGTTTTGAGTAAAAAGAATAAATGGCAGTGTGAACAATGAAAAAAACACTGAAGCAACATATGATTGTTATTCCATTTGTATAACACAGAAGCCACTTCATAAAAGGAGAGTTATTCTCTTTGTGGTTGTTAGACTATTATCTGATATTTTTACTATTGGTACCTACTATTAAGGCTAACTGAAACATTAAACATTCATTTTTGTGAAATCTTTGTGCTAATCAATAACA
>NW_006482293.1:0-463 GCF_000325575.1 Pteropus alecto | reverse complement strand
ATACATCATTTGACCACAGAACACTTAATAAACAGCTGATCAGTAGATCTACAGATAATTTCACATGGTCACGCTTTCCATATTTCCACAGAGACGCCACATCGCCTCGCTCTTTCAGATAAGTAGAGCAGTGTCCACTGTGGATTTCTACTATATGAATATCTTTAAATAAAACAAACATTTACTGTACAAAAATAGTAGAACGTTCTATTAGTGGAAATTAACTGGGACAAGTCCCTTATTTGTCAACACAAAAACCTCTCAAACTTTTAAACACTAAAATAGGTTATTTGAACATGCCTCTATTCAGTCCATTATAGTGAGGAAAGCAAGAAGTACTTTATTTTTAAGATTTAGGATAGCATTCACTTCTCTGACCAGTAAGGTCTCTCTGTACCTAACAAGACAAATGCTGGGATTTATTTTCCTGAAATAGCCAGTGACTGAGTGTTCTCAGAGGTAA
>NW_006482292.1:0-463 GCF_000325575.1 Pteropus alecto | reverse complement strand
GAAGGAGATTCGAGGTAGGAAAGAGAGGAGGGTGGGAGAAATGTGGTAAGCAATACAAGTGCTTGAAAGGGAGCTTGGATCCTGCATTCTGAGTGAACCCCAGCTGGCCCTGACTCACTTCCTGTGACGGGCGAGCTTTTGGCCCGGGTTATACCTGATGCTCACGTATAAGACGAGCAAAAAGCTTGTTGGTCAGAGGAGCTACCATCGATCAGCCTGGCATGGGAGCAGGTGCAGGCTGACACCCAAATGCCGCGGCATGTGGGGAGAGGACTATTCAAGGCACCTGTAGCCTTGGCTTCCTCAAGACTGGGGTCCCAGGACCTAAAGGAGCTGCTCGTTGTCCCAAGGAGCTGTGGGGAGGGGGTGGGTCCTCCTCCTATTTAATGCAGAAGGGGGGGTGGTCCCAAGGCCCCGCTGTTCCTGGGTAGAGTCACACACACACACACACACACACACACAC
>NW_006482291.1:0-463 GCF_000325575.1 Pteropus alecto | reverse complement strand
GGGCTGCCTCCTAGAGGAACAGACTGCAGAACAGCTCATCCTCAGCCTTGACCTCTGTGTTTACCTCCATGGCCGATTGGCGAAGGAACTCCCCCCAAATTACCCACCACGTGATGTCGCAGTCGGGAGACGAGCTCTTCTTGCAGCCCAGCTTTGCCACGCGGGGCTGCGGGGGGCTGACGAGTGTGCTGTCCTCCGCCTCATGGCAGAGCTTCTGGGCGGGGAGGGTTGTGCCATCACAGGAAGGGATCCCAGGCCTGCACATGCCCGGTGTCCATGGCAATCTGTCCTTCCTCGATGGTGCTGACAGTCATTAAAATGAGCTTTCTATAACAGAGTGGGGAGTGGGCTAAACAGGACCCATCAGAGCTACTTCCTGTTTAACTCGACAGGAAATCTAGACGAATAGATCTCAGAGCATCCAGAGAGAAAAGGTCACGTACATTCCCTCATTCTATTTACT
>NW_006482290.1:0-463 GCF_000325575.1 Pteropus alecto | reverse complement strand
TAAATTGACTTTTTTTTTTTTTTGCTTAAATTTATTTAAGATAGAATCTTAAAATTAGTTTTATAAATAGAAGGTACAGTAAAAATACAACAGAGGGGGCAAGAAAGCTTGAGTAATTCAACTGTGGCCAGATCGTGTTCTCTGACCAAGGTTCTAAACCTGAGATCTGCTCACCCTTAAAAAGGGAGGAGAGTAAATGGCATAGAAGCATCAAGGTCATACTCACCCCAAACGATGACTTTCTCCTTGTCATAATCAGGTTAGGAAGAGCATTGAAAAGAGAATAGCATTTTTACTGTTTGATTCAGGGTTTAATACTCTGACTTGGTCCCATCTAAAACCGTGGTTTTCAGCGCGGGCAGGTTGCTCTTGAGGACACCTGGCAACATCTAGAGACATTTTTGGTGTCACACCTGGGGATGCTACCAGCATCTCGTAAGTAGAGGCCAGGCACGCTGCTTAA
>NW_006482289.1:0-463 GCF_000325575.1 Pteropus alecto | reverse complement strand
TTTTTTTTTTTTTTTCATTAAGGAAATGCTGTGCAAAGCCTCCTTGTCCTTGAGCTGTAGAGTCGCTAGTACTCTGAATCTACACACTTGAACCTATTGTCTCTAAGAAGCCAGAGCTCCTGAGGCAACCTAACCTGTCCCTGTGAGAAGACATTCTTTTAGATATCATTTTTATTGCTTCACCTGGATGATTCTTTGGCCATTATTTCCTTGGCCACTAGATTTCACTGGTTCCACTTCTTTTACCTTGAGCTACATATGTGTCTTAAGCAGGCTTCTGCAAAGAAGTCTGAGATGCCTTTGTCTGAAATTATAAGATAGCTCTCTAAATGTTAGGAAATTTTTTGAATCTCAAGAAATGCCTGCATGTAAAAAATGGAATAAAGAGTTGGTGCAGATGTTCAAATAGTTTGATGGAAAATATGGGACAAGAAGACCAACATATATAATAGTTCAGAACATG
>NW_006482288.1:0-463 GCF_000325575.1 Pteropus alecto | reverse complement strand
TATGTATATATATATATATAAATCAGTGTTTTTCAAATAGTCCTTGAAGTTTGTATATGCCGCCAAATTTACATTATCATTCTATTGTGATACCATTTTTAAAAAATTATAGACTTAATTTTCTGCTCTTGAAATGAATGGCACTCATGTTTACATGTTTAAAACAGTGCAAAAAAGGAAACTTTTAAAATACCTTGAAAAGAAATTAAACCAATATTTTGACAAAAATGAAAAGATAAGTTGTATGTTTTATTCTAAACTTTAAAAAAATATATATTTTCTCAAATTCCAGAAGGAAAATAATTATCGGTTTCTGATTCATTGAAATGGGAATATTTGATAAAAGATTAGAATAATGCATGTAATAAGAGCTGCTTGAGAAATTCTGAGATCAAGCCCAGTAATGCTATAATTAATGTCAAACTGTGAATTACATTTAAAATAATAAATTTATTCATCCAAA
>NW_006482287.1:0-463 GCF_000325575.1 Pteropus alecto | reverse complement strand
TTTTTTTTTCTCTCTCAAAGGAGGAGCTTGCCATTGGTTGTAGGTAGGCTATGCACAAGATCCAGCCTGTAGACATGTATGGTTTGGTCCAATGCAGTATTTTGATGCATAGAAAAATGTCACAGAAAAATCCAGATTCCCTGTTCCTCTTAAAAAATAAGACCTGGGAATGATAGTTCTTCATTCTCTCGTGGCAGCAAATCACTGCTGCCAGGAGATAGAGTATATGGGCTTGGTTTTTCCACAGTCTCCACCATTCCCTATTGTGTTCATCCAGCTGGGTTCAAGCATTGGCTTTACTTCTTGACTCCCATGTGAAGTGTTCAGTTTGTGATCCTTGCTATATCATCTTACACCTTGCTTTTTTCATTCAATCAGATCTCTTAGAGATTGATTGTTCTATCTGTAGATTTGCATCATCATTTAAATGGCTGCATAGTGTCCCTTTGAATGTCTCTTTGTA
>NW_006482286.1:0-463 GCF_000325575.1 Pteropus alecto | reverse complement strand
AAGGACTAACCAGGCCTGACCCTGCTTAGCTTCCGCATGAGGTGTCTTTAAACAGAAACACACGTAAAGGTTGTTATGCGGTGGCTGGTTGACAAAGAAGTGACCAATCTTGCGGGAACCTGAACCTGTGTTTCCCCTGGGAGCAATGGCTACGTATTTGCTAATTCAGGGTTTGCGTAATTTTATAGAATAGAACTGCCACGGATAACGAGAATCGACTGCCTACCTGACGATCTACCTCCTATCGTATCATATCAATATGACTTCTAAGAAGGCTCTGGTTAAAGGTCCAGGATGGGACTTGGGAACCCCACCTGCCCTTGTCCTCCTCGCCCCCACTCAGGGCAGCTTCTGCGAGGCCCTGGGTTAGCCCATGGTTACAGAAGGAAAACCACTGGTCTAGCTGTTGGCCCGGTTCCCTAACAGTCTGGATTCTAGAACAGGGCCTGGACATCTAGAAGCA
>NW_006482285.1:0-463 GCF_000325575.1 Pteropus alecto | reverse complement strand
ACCCCGCTCCCCCCGCAGCCGCACCCACCCCTCATTCCAGCCCACCTACAGCTGCCTCCGCAGCCGCCACATGACGACGTCCCGGCCTAAGCCTCCACTTCAGCAGCCCCTCTGAGGAGCTATTTGCAGAGGCCCCATTTAGGGTTCGGGGGCCTTGCGCACAAGTGTTTGATTTTAAAAAGAGCGAAGGAGAAGTCACAGCAGGTGCCTCCACTTCCGTCCGGGCCCTGTCCTGCCCTGTGAGGGCTGCCGGGGGTTCTCCGTGCTGTGTGTGTCCACGTGCGACTGAACGTCACCCCCGCATCTGCTGTCTTGTGACAAGGGCCTTTGAAGCTCCACAATGACGCCATCTGCCAGGGACAGCCGTTGCTCACTAGAGGGTGACCCCCACAGTTGCCATGGCAACCAAGACAGGGTCATGGGGCCTTGAGAAAAACTACCAGGCTAACAGTGGAGGTTTCCT
>NW_006482284.1:0-463 GCF_000325575.1 Pteropus alecto | reverse complement strand
ATAAAATATACTATACTATAAAATATACTACATATATACACTATAAATTTTTTTTTAACGAAGGAGCAAAGTGCCCATGAAGAAAACAATGCCTAAGGCCATGAAAGTCAAAATGCGGCCCTGCCCAGTAATCCACCCACAGGCCCATCACCCTCCACCCCGACAGGCAGAGCCCCTCCCCTACCACATAACGCATGGCGCGCAGCACCGCATCATCACATCTTGGGCTTCCACAAATGCTTCTCTTTCAACATCAATCCTTCCTCCCTCCAATGCAGTTGCATCAAATCCTCCCTGTCCTTTCTCACTCAGTTCTCTTCCCTCTCTTCAAGAAAGCCTTCCATGCTCACCAGAACAGTCACTAATCTCTGCCTTGTTAGAAGCTGCTCGCACTCAAAGGGCCACACCACTGGCACATGATTCTCCTGCCACTCTTCATGAGCTTCAAGCACTAACATGCAAT
>NW_006482283.1:0-463 GCF_000325575.1 Pteropus alecto | reverse complement strand
GTAAAATTTAGGGTTAGTGTTAGGGTTAGGGATAGGGTAAGAAAGAAAATTAGGGTCAGAAAAATTTATGGTTAAGATTAGTGTAAATAGGATTAGAATTAGGATTAGGAGTACCTTTAGTTTTAGTTTTTGGGTCAGCGTTAGGGTTAGGTTTAGGGATAGGATTACCCTTAGGTTTCAAGTTAGGTTTAGTTTAGGGTTAGGTTTATGGTTAGGGTTAGGATTGGGTTAGGGTTAGGGTTAGGTTTAGATTATGGTTAGGGTTAGGTTTAGTGATTATGGTTAGGGTTAGGATTTTGGTTAAGTTCACAATAAGGGTAGGGTTAGGGTTAGGGTAATAGTGTGAGGGTTATGGTTAGGGTTAGTGTTTTCGTTAGGATTAGAGTTAGGGTTAGGGATAGAGTTAGGGTTAGGTTTAGGGTTAAGGTTATGTTTAGTGTTAGGGTTAGGGTTAAGGTTAGGG
>NW_006482282.1:0-463 GCF_000325575.1 Pteropus alecto | reverse complement strand
CACAGTTCTGGAGGCTGAAAGTCCAAGATCAAAGTCCTAGTAGGGTTGGTTCCTAGTGAAGCCTCTCTTCCCAGCTTGCAACAGCTGTCATCTCACTGTGTCTTCACATGGCCTTTTTTCTATGCACTTGCAGAGAAAGAGAGAGCTCTGTAATCTCTTTCCCGTTTTCTAAAGACATCAGTGGTATCAGATCAAGGCCTCACCCTATGACCTCATTTAACATTTATTACTTCCTTTAAGGTCCTATTTCTGAGTACAAATGCACTGAAGTTTAGAGTTTCAACACATGCATTTGGGAGGTGGGTGGGGGGACACAACAGTCCATAACCAAAATCCCTGTCTTTATTTATATTGTCATGTTTCTAATTTGCCATATCTTTGCCATTATTATCTATCCAAATTCTTCATATCTGTAATGGAGAAGCTCTGTCTTTAAAAAAGTCTTTTTCTGTCCACTTTTTTT
>NW_006482281.1:0-463 GCF_000325575.1 Pteropus alecto | reverse complement strand
GTTTTGTTTTGTTTTGTTTTGTTTGTTTTGTTTTAGAATGCTCTTCCTGCAATATGCACCTATTACCACTAGGTGGCAGTAGCACCCCAGGTCAGTTTTTGGAGCCCAGACACAGCAAAGAGGATTTCCATCCTTGGGAGACATTTAAAAATGGATTTCTATTTATTAAACCAGTTTAATGAGATTAACCTACTCACCATCCCCCAACTTTAAGTATGGCAAGCATCACAGGCGCTAATGAGACAAAATACAAAGTGTTTGGTACACTCAATTTTCTTTTCTTAACTAATCCCTAAAGAGTGTAAAATCCTTTAGAGAAGCCTTTCTCTTCTCCTAACACCCAGGTTTGCTCCACTTGGTCTCACTATTCCCCTTAGATTCCTTCTGCTCTGGCTTATATTCTCTCTTTCAGCCACACTTACCGTTCCTGAGCTCTGTGCCAGGCCCCATGCAGGGTATGTTC
>NW_006482280.1:0-463 GCF_000325575.1 Pteropus alecto | reverse complement strand
GCCCGGGCTGACCGACTCGACGGCAGAGCTCAGAAAGCTCTGGGCCTGTCTTCACGACGCGAAAGCAGCTGAACAGACGGAAAGTCATCACCTCTTCCTAGATCCTCAGAGACTCAGGGTCACGGGGCACAGCGCAGCCCGCAGAGCTTGGACAGACACGTGATGGACGCAGAGTCACAGGCCACCGGGACCAGAAGCTCCCGGCAGAGCAGCCCCTGGCGGGAACACTCACAGGGCAGCTGCTGAGCCACGTGGGAGCAACTCCGAGCATGGAAAATTCCCGGATGTGAGTGAGGGCGATGGACATGGCTCATGCTCCCGTCCAGGCACCAGCGAAGCTGCACTGGCCACCTGCGAGGACCACGCAGCACCCCCCCTTGTTCTGAGGGCACGGGCGTCTCTGCCCAGACGTCCCCGCAGTGCGAGCCACTGGTCCCCGGGCCACCAAGCCGGTCCATGTGGT
>NW_006482279.1:0-463 GCF_000325575.1 Pteropus alecto | reverse complement strand
CTCATAATTACCTCTTCCCCTTTTACTGCCTCCATCACCACTCCTGCTTATGAATGTGTGTCGATATGCTTGGGAGTTTTATTTAGTAAATGGATGGAGTTGTTGCATGTAGAAGAGATGTGACGTGAGGAGCTACAGAATTAAAGGGCAGGGTATACTTCCCAAGAATGACATCTGATTTCATGCAGAGAAAAGAAGTGCAGGAAAAAGCCAAGAGGCAGTTTTTCTTGGAGGTCTGAGGGACAAAGACAAATCTAGAGAAAGGAGAGGGATCCTCAGGCCATCTCTGCCTGAGCAGCAAGTTCCGAAGGACTCTGGATCATATTAAAGCAATGGTAATTTTACTGGCAGAGTTTTATATCAAAGATATTAATGGTATTTTCTCCAAATGCCTTAAAGGTAGCAGGCTCTCTAGAGAAGGCCAGGACTCAGGAACATGAGTGAACGTGTGCTAGAAAACACA
>NW_006482278.1:0-462 GCF_000325575.1 Pteropus alecto | reverse complement strand
AAAAAAAAAGCCCATCTGAGGTTCTTGGATCCCACCTGATGCCCACCTTGCTAGCCACAGCCAGAAACATTTTAGAGGCTGAGAAGTGCCCAGTCTGTTGCAGTATTCCTGTGCCTCCCTGATGGACCAGCTCCCAGTCCGACAGTTAAAAGAGTATTTCCACCCCTGGGTCAGGGACTTCCAGGGTTACCTTAGTCTCGGAGCTCCACATTTTAGCTCAGAAAGCCATGGCATTGTGGTCCTCTTGTATATTTAGATATTGCATTTATTTGGCTGTCTAGTGTCCTCCAAAAGCAGACTGGATTTTTCCTCTCTATTTTCCAAAGCCCGTTCAGAGCTGAGCACTTCCGTGTGTGCACACACAGGAGTTCCAGCTGCCTGCTTGCTAAGTGGTCACTCCGCAAGGCCCCTGGGTGGGAGTGCCCGAGGCAGAGGTGGGGGCGCAGGGTGGGTGACCTAGGC
>NW_006482277.1:0-463 GCF_000325575.1 Pteropus alecto | reverse complement strand
AAAAAAAAACCCACTTTTCAAGGTCACAGCCAGTAAGAGTCAAAGTCAGGTCTCAAGTCCACGTTTTCTGGTTGCCCACCCATTGACTAAGCTGAGAGAGTGAGTGCCTCTTGGCTCCTTCTCAGGGCATGGCCAACAGCAGGCTCAGGAGTCTGCTAGAAAAGTGGACACTGCAGACTGGAGAACTGGTCTTAAGTAACAAGTTGGTGAGTAGGAAAGGAGGCCAGGACAGTGGAGGTAGAAGAGCCTGGTGGAAGGCCTGGACCCCAGGGAAGGGAGGCAGTCAACAGCCAGTGTTGGTCCTTGAATGGGTGTGAAAAGTTGGCTGGCTGCCTCTGGCATTGCTAACCCAGAAGGGCCTGAATTGTGGGCAGGGTCTGGCAGAAGGAAGCTCTCGGCGGGGGTAATGCTCAGAGGCAGGTGCTTATGGATGGCCTGAATGGCTTAGAGCCAGACCATCAAC
>NW_006482276.1:0-463 GCF_000325575.1 Pteropus alecto | reverse complement strand
CCCGCGCCTCCCACGACTGACCCGCTCAGGCCGGAACGGCCGTGGGCCGAGTGCTGAGCGCCGCTCTCCGCACGGAGCGGAAGCTTCCGCCCAAGCGCCCAGACCCTGGCCGACCCCACGTTCTGGGAGGGACGGGGGGACGCCGCCCCCACACGGACCCTTCAGTCCAAAGCCCTAGAGCCTGGGGGTGGGGGTTTGGGAGGAAAGAGCCGTTGCTGTCTGAGCCCCCTCCCTCCCCCCAAAAGAGGAAGAAGACATACGGGGTGAAGGTACTTCCCCGTCACCCCAAATCTCACAAGCAGGTCCCCGAGAGTAACCCTCAGGGCGGGGCACCCACTTGAGAAGTCTGAGGACAGGTGATGGGCCAGCACATCGCTCTGACGGCAGGAGGAAGGGAGGCAGATGGAACCCCCAAAGGTTAAGCCCACGTGATGGACAGCTGCAGGGGCCCGGCTGGAGAGAA
>NW_006482275.1:0-463 GCF_000325575.1 Pteropus alecto | reverse complement strand
ACTATGCCTTTTACTGGCAGCCTTCCCTTCTCTCTACCTCCTCCTGGGTTGCTTGACATTACCTCTCTCCCAAATACGATGACTTGCATGTCAATCTGGCCTCTGTTTGCTTTTAGGGAATCCAACCCCTTGACACTGCTTCAGCTTCTGCATCCGGTGTCAGATGAGTGGCCTCACTGGTCATTAGCACCAGCATCCCATACTCTTGACAAGTTTACTGGAACAAGACTGTAATTCTACATCTCTAGATTTTTCTCACATGGGATGAGGTAAGATGACACTTTTCTAGAATGATTCCTGCCCTCCTGCACTGATACGTTTTCTAGATCTGTCATGGAGAAACCAGTATTACACATTTACCTCCTTTGCCCACAGCACAGTGCAGGACAAGTTCATTCAAAAATGGCAAATTGCAAGAAGTACATTCCTTGCTCTCTGTGTGCAACCATCCTGATAGCTGCAG
>NW_006482274.1:0-462 GCF_000325575.1 Pteropus alecto | reverse complement strand
ATTTAAAATAGTTCTTAGCAACAACCAACCAATTCCACACAGTTCAATAAAATAGAAACATGTATATAAAAATGTAGTATGTGGTAAAGATGGAATTTCAAATAATGTGGAGAATTCTGAATTGTGCAATTAATAGTGTTGGAATATCTATAAAGCAACACAGTAAGAGCCCTACTTCATATCATATCGAAATAAATTACATATGTAATTAAATGTAAAAATTCAAGCTTCAACAAAACTAAGAAAAAAGCATAGGTGAATATTTAAATAATGTTGATTAAATAAGGCTAAGTATTTCACAAAAGAAAAAACAAGATAAGCCCTATCTTATAATTTTGTCAGTTATATCTCAATAAAGCTGAAAAAAAGTTTGACAGTTTTAAGTAATTTTTAAATTTGTCAATAGTTTCTTTTAAAAAGTATTCCTCAAAATAAAAACCAAAGTACAAATTGCAATGTTTG
>NW_006482273.1:0-463 GCF_000325575.1 Pteropus alecto | reverse complement strand
CCCTGGTGCCACAAAGGCTGGGGACCGCTGCTCTACAGGACCCAGTGGTGGCTCCTGCCGGTGGCTCGGCTGCCGAAGCGGCAGTAAGACCACAGGTGTTAGCATCGGAGACGTGGGTCTGCAGCCCAGATCTGCTATGGGCTGGCGACATCCACCTCAAAGGAACGGGCGAGTCGGTGAGTGAGCCCCGCACTCGCGCAGAGCCGAAGGACGGCCTTCGCCAGCGCCTTCACTGCATCCCTTTTCGAGAGCCTCAGAGGCACCCCAGGCATTTCCACGTCGGGCCAGTTCCGGCTTCGATCCTCTTTGGGTTGGTGTGAGCTCGTAGGGGCCACGAGGAGGCAAGACGTGTGGGTCAGGGAGCTCGGGGTCTGAGAACCCTTCCAACAGGGGACAGCGCGTGAGAGGTCAGGTGGAAAGGCCGTGGGTGCCGCGGTCAGACCAGGCCGCCCTCCAGCGCTAG
>NW_006482272.1:0-462 GCF_000325575.1 Pteropus alecto | reverse complement strand
TAGCTCAGATCGCAATCAGGAAGTTACTCACTCCAGCAAGGGCACTAAATAGATTGGGTCAGAAAACACGGATGGGTCACTGTGTGCTCAGAGAGGTGTAAAGAGCCGGCTGGAGCGGCCGCTCCTCGTAATTAGAGAGAGAGATGCTGCTCCAGAATCGTAATCAGGGTGGGTGGACAGAATTTTACAGAGCTTTATATCCGATTATTCATTTGACAATATCTGAGTGCATGCTATATGCTAGGCACTGTGACAGACGCTGGAGATATGACCCCCATCAGAACATCGAAATCACACCCTCGAGGAGCTTGCAGCCCGTGACGGGGAGAGCAACGCAGACATCTGAGACAGGTAGAGGGTGCGGCGTGCTAGAAGGTGACAAGCACTAGGGGAAGGCGTGCTCTCCGGGATGGCCCCCGCGGCCCCACCTCCCGACAACACGCCGTGCGTTTCCTCCCGTGC
>NW_006482271.1:0-462 GCF_000325575.1 Pteropus alecto | reverse complement strand
AATCTGTCACACAATATCGAGCATCTAGTCATAAATTATAAGACTATTTAGAAGCAAAGTGAAAAGTCAGGCAACAAAAAACATACATAAGACCTAGGTACTTCAATTATCAGATGGCAAGATTTAATAGCTATGATTAATATAGTCAAAAATAGATTATGACTGCAAGATGGCAGACTAGGTGAATGTTGTCTTTCCCTCCACACACAACCACTTCAAAACTACAACCAAACTACAGAACAACCATCATGGGGAATCACCTGAAATCTAGCTGAATAAAATCCTTACAACTACAGAAGCACAGAAGAGGCCACTTTGAGATTGGCAGAAGGGGTGGAGATGCAGAACAGGCTGGTCCCACACTCGCGTGTAGCAGTTGAAAATCAAGAGGAATATCTCAGCTGCGGAGGTCCCCCTGTGAAAAAGTGGGGTCCCAGCTCCACACCAGGCTCCCCAGTCCAG
>NW_006482270.1:0-462 GCF_000325575.1 Pteropus alecto | reverse complement strand
GCCGGAAAATGTCACCTGAACTTAACGACGTTTTGCAAGATGTGAGTAAAATCATCAACCGCACTAAAGGACGCGCCCTAAACTCACGTCTGTTCACACAGCTCCGTGAGGAGATGGACGCAGAGCACGCACGTCTTCTCTCATACACGGAAGTGAGGTGGCTTTCTAAAGGTCGGTCACTAGCCAGAGTTTTTTGGTTGATGACCGCGCTCCAGAGATTTCTTTTAGGAAAACAGTGACCACTGGCAGCACATTTCAATGACGCAGAATGGATCGCAATACTTAACCTGTGTGACATGTTCAATGTGCTTCACCAACTCCATCTGTCTTCAGGGCACAACGACAACTGCGTTCAAATCGGCAGGTAAAGTGGCTGCATTCAAAGCCGAGCCGGAATTATGGGGGTGACTAGTGAACGTTGAGATTCTTGACATGTTTCAAACATTAGCAGAGATTTTGAAA
>NW_006482269.1:0-462 GCF_000325575.1 Pteropus alecto | reverse complement strand
TATCCTGGAACCCAAGACGCCCTGTGATCTGACATTTCCTGGGGAAGCCCTGCTTCTCTACCTCTCTGTGCAAAGCAAGTGCTATCATGTAACTAGCATTCCAAATGTTTGGCATTTTGTATTTCTGCATTTCAACATCTTTCACCTTAGCCCAAAACACTGCCCTGAGTTTTCATGAAATGAAGTTTGTGAAATTACAGTGTCATTGCTGCCTTTCTGTCATCTCTCCACTGAGAAATACTGGCATTGCACTTAATGTTAGTAAACAATTTCTAAAAGTCAGAAGTTCTGCATTAAAATGTTAATCAGGAGTTTATTTCCCATTCTATTAAAAGAGAAAAATTATAATGGTTTTATATCATGCCAAGACTCCCCAATCAATTTTATAAAATATTGATATAATATAAATGCCTATTTTTAAGCAAGAAACTATATCAGGGTGTAAAACACTTAAATCAAATA
>NW_006482268.1:0-462 GCF_000325575.1 Pteropus alecto | reverse complement strand
CAAGCCATACAACTAGAAAGAAATCCAAGAAATCATCTTGGAATGGCAGAATTTAGGACTGGGCTAGGATGCGAGGTTACCCGGTCTGGAGCCGCTGTGTGAGATGGAGGCAGCGACAGCGGTAGAAGCTTTTTAAAGGGGCTGCATCCATAAGCGGATTTTCGCGGTGACGGACCTGTGCACTCTGAGCACCGATTGAGCTGTGTTGGGGGCAGCAGGAACTTACAAGGGAGACATTGTCGGAGTGAGGGCTGAGGCGAAACTCGCTTGTACAGAAGTGTCGGCGGTATCCATTGTTCGCTAATGAGCCCTCCTCGACACCAGTGCACTGGACAGAGCGCTACCATAGCCAGGACATCATCAAATTGGATAACAGAAGTCACTCTGTCCAGAGGATACCCTGAAACCCTGCCTACCCCAACTTGTTGCCCCACCCAAGCCACATCCAGGTATATCCTCAGT
>NW_006482267.1:0-462 GCF_000325575.1 Pteropus alecto | reverse complement strand
CCCCTGGTATGGATTGTGTGTGCTTTCCTGTCATAGTTGAGCCTTGGTTGCTGTTTACGCACTGATGGGAGGTGAGGGGCCGACCCCACAGAGCAAGATTCACATTAGCAGGGCTCTGGTGCCTGCCCAGTTCTGCCCTTTGTGTGTATTCTCAGATGCAGCCCTGGGCGGTACTCCACTTTGGTTTTTCCAGCCACTGGGTGTGCAGGCCGGGGCCTCCTGAGAGGGACCTTGGCTCAGGCCAAGCTTAGCCGCAGGCTATACACTGCCCAGGGCCACCTGGCATAAGACATCAAGCAATCTGCAGATGGTTGCCACCCATGCTATGCTTAGAGGTGCCTTGAGAGACCAAGCCGGGAGCCGAGGTCGGCTGCCATTAGTGCCAGGCTTGGGGCTGCTCGGCAAGAGGTATAGAGCACACTTAAGGCAGATGCTGCTTGTTTAGATTTTATGAACCTTTGA
>NW_006482266.1:0-462 GCF_000325575.1 Pteropus alecto | reverse complement strand
AAAAAAAATCTTCTCCTGGTTCCAGGGGAAAAGAAACCATTTTGAAATACACCAGAGTGTTCTGTTCTTAACAAGGCCTGTCCTCTGCAGAAACTATTTTACTAGAGCTTAGCTTGCTGGGGTTTTATCAGAGCCTACCCTACCTGAAGGAAGAGAAAACACCCAACTACAGCTCCATCTAGTCATCTTGTCCCAACTAAGCAGGGAGAACACTGGGAAGTACTGGTGAAGTTCACAGTCCAGGGGCACATGCTCACCAAGAACGTATGTAAACAGAGAGATGGAAATTCTAAGAAAAAAAAAAATGCTAGAGATAAAAAACATTGTAACAGAAATGAAGTATGCCTTTGATAGGTTTATTAGAAAACGATGTGGCTGAGGAAAGAATCTCTGAGCTTGAGGGTATGACAACAGAGACTTTCACAACTGAAAAGCCGAGAGAACAAGAATGAAAAAAAAAAA
>NW_006482265.1:0-462 GCF_000325575.1 Pteropus alecto | reverse complement strand
ATTAAATTTGGGGCTAAAACCAACTCTTAGCTCATGCGCATCTCTGTCGTGTGTGCTAGAGGCAGAAAGATACATAGGAAAAACATGTTAGGGGAAACTTTAAGAAAATTCTATCTATGAACACGGTTCCTCCCTCCCCCAAAAGAAGACAGGGTGGGGTGGGAGGGTGGGGAGTGGGGGGTCTGACGGCAGAGCACCCCCATGCGCTGTTTTGATGAGGCCTGACGTTAAGGAGGGAATGAACAGGGCAAAGGAAAGCTGTGCATTGAACACCTGCTGTGGATTAATGCTGGGAACTTTATGGTTAAATTTAGGGTCCTTGCGGGTGGGCCCAGAGGACTGGAAAGCCATTAAAAAATGGCCAACACATTCCTAGCAGCTCCATGGCAGCATTTTTGCCCTGGAAGAAAACCGTAAAGAGGATGGGAAAGATAATAATAGCTAACCCTTATAATAATGTCT
>NW_006482264.1:0-462 GCF_000325575.1 Pteropus alecto | reverse complement strand
GGCTGGCTGAGTGGAGATTTCCTCTACTGGGTTTATTCAGTACTTACTGTAGGTCCGGTACCGTGAATGAGAAAACAAACAGAATGCTTTCCAAGCCCTATGAGAAGACAGACGTGGAAATAAATGAAAGTGTGTGAAGCGTTACTAGTGATATGGCGGAAGTCTCTTGTGAAGAAGGAAGCAGCCTGTCCCACGTGGGGGATGGGCAATAGGAAAGGCTTCAGAGGCCAGGTTAACCTTGCCCCATATTGAGCAGGAGCAGGAACGCGCCAGGTAAATGAGGAAGACGAGCACTGAGTTGAGTTCCAGGAGTGTGTGGGGAGAGAGGAGGGTTGGTTTCTAGAACATTGCAGAGAAGCCACGTGAGAACATAGAAGAAGGTGGGAAAGAAAATGACCTGTTTGGGAAACTACGAACAATTCCATATGGCGGGATCCCTGAACTTTAAGGGATGGGGTTCCA
>NW_006482263.1:0-462 GCF_000325575.1 Pteropus alecto | reverse complement strand
CAGCCTGGGGGTTGGGGACTCCTGCTGTAAAGGATGCTTCCTGAAAGCCTTTGGATGTATGATTGGGTACCTTCCCATCCTAGGTCTCAAACACAAATATGTGAGTATAGTCTGTCCTTGCTGGAGGACAGAGGTGGTGACCAGTATGTGGCCTGATGAGAAACAGCCAGAGTAAAGGCTGAAACCTACTTCCTTGCATCTTATTCCACTTGCCCTTAAATAAAGTGTAGGCAGAAATCACCTATAAAAGGAATTGAAGGATTTGTATTTTAACCTGTGATTTCCTACTAGGAGATATCTCAGCTAAAAAAAAAAAAATTTACAAATCCTGGACTTCAAAGGACGTACAACTTAAAGTTTGAGTATTCACTTCTCTTGAGGTGAAAGCTACTGAAACTAATCAGAAACTTTGTTTAACCATCCACGACAAGATACCAGTAAATGTGAAAAAGAACATTCAAT
>NW_006482262.1:0-462 GCF_000325575.1 Pteropus alecto | reverse complement strand
CTCTCAGTTGAGCAGCATTGGCAGCACTGGTGGAGCCCAGAGTAGGAGGCCAGGGGCACACGGTGTGGGTGTGGGGTAAGGAGACTGAGTGAGGTACACTCAAGTGGCAGAGCTCTAGACTGGCTAGCAGGCAGAGGCTGAAGTTGTCCCAAATGCTATGGTACAAGCAGGGAGTTGTCTTTTTTCCTAAAAGGCTATTATTCTTTTAAAAATTCTTTCTAAAATAAAATAATTAGCAGTGGTGGCTCGACCTATAACAATTCCTTTATCATTCGCGGCACTAAACAGCAGGCTTCCTCCAGCCCAACAGAGATGTTCCAGTGGCACAAGCATGCCAACCTCAGGGAAGAGTGAAGCACTGCAAGGACACAGCCACACGCCCTCTTGCTCTTGGGGATGTGTGCACAGATCCGTCCCTCTCCAGGGTCAGGTGTTTTCAGGTGGCAGGGCTACGAGAGCTCC
>NW_006482261.1:0-462 GCF_000325575.1 Pteropus alecto | reverse complement strand
TGGTTTCTGGAAGGAGGGAGGGGGCTGGTGCTGCTGCAACAGAGAGTAATGGAGATGAGACAGGCACGGCCAGACCACGTGGGCCTGGAGGATGTTAGGAGGGTGCTGACCTGTGCTATGAGTAAGGTGGGAGTTACAAGACAGTTTAGAACAGAAGAGGGGCAGGTATGACTTCTTTAAAAAGATCGCTGTGGCTGTTGTGCTGAGAACAGACTTAGGAGGTAAACGTCAGAGGAGGCAGTAGGGACGCAGTAGGAAACTGCAGGGTGAGCGGTAGAGATAGTGGAAGTGGTGGGGCTCCGAGTACATTCTGAAGATGGACTTTACAGAGTTTCCTATGGGTTAATGTGGAGTATGAGTCAAGGATACAAGAAATCTCAGAGGATACAGTTGGAAAGTTGGAGTTGCCATCAGCAAAGATGGAGAAGACTCTGGAAAGAGCATATTTGAGGGGGTTATCAA
>NW_006482260.1:0-462 GCF_000325575.1 Pteropus alecto | reverse complement strand
CACACACACACACACACACACACACAGTAGGGACACTGCATGTGTGCAGCACACACACATACACGCGCACATACACACGGCCCAATGCCAGTCACTGGAAGCGGTCTAAAGCGGGGACAATTAGGCAGGCACAGACTTCAACCCTGGGAGCCCAGCCGGGCAGCGACAAGGGAGCCGCGGACGGCCAACGGGCACCAAGGACCTTTCTGGAGTGAGAGAAATGTTTTACTGAGGTGGGGGGTACACCCGTGGGGACAATCAAGTGCAAACTCTGAACAGAAAACGCAGGGCTTCTTGCCCAGTGGAACGCGCGAGTCAGTTTCTTCTTGGTCGGCTGTGGCCCCATTCTACTGTCCCCCGCGCCCCAGGCGTGCGTGAAGGGGGAGCGGTGGGAGAAGGGGGAGCGGTGGGAGAAGGGACTGCAAGCGGGAGGGGCGGGCCCGCAGGTGGGGGGGCGGGACT
>NW_006482259.1:0-462 GCF_000325575.1 Pteropus alecto | reverse complement strand
GGCAGCGGCAGGCCGGGCGGGCAGCAGCTGCACCAGCTCCCTCTCCTTACGAGGCGGCCACCGGCTCACACGACCGTCCGACCGTCCGGGCTGCTCTCCGCGGCCGTTTCACCGTGGGGGGGTGGGGGCGCAGAGCCCCGGAGAGGTTTCAGGCAGGAGGTCTCTGGTTCCTCGGTGGCCCTGTCCACTTCGGTCAGAGAGTGCGGCGCAGTAAGGGCCGGGAGTTGAGCTCCTTGGAGAGGCGGCCACGGTCCCCCATGCGCCTCACTCCGACTGAGCGACCGGGGGGCTGAGAAGGTTTGCTCTGAGCCCGCAGCGCCCGTTCCCCTCCGTCCTCCCAGCTGTCACCGGGAGGCTCGGCACAGGGACTCGCGGTGGGCGAGGGTCTGGCGGCTTTTGTTAGGAACACGTGTACACATTATAATCTCAATCATTTTCCTCCTTTTTTTTTTTTTCATTTGT
>NW_006482258.1:0-462 GCF_000325575.1 Pteropus alecto | reverse complement strand
ACTAACCAGGCCCGACGCTGCTTAGCTTCCGGGATAAGACAAGATCAGGCTTGTTCAGGGTGGCGTGGCCATCTCTGATATTTTTATACAGGTAACTATAAGACTTTTATCATTTATTTTCAAGTAAAAGATGGGCTGTAGACTGAATTGTGTCCCCTCAAAATTAGCCTCCAGAAGCCCTAACCCGCAGTGTGACGGGGTTTGGAGCTGGGGCCTTCGGGAGGTGGTTCTGCTTAGATGGGGTCATAAGGGCGAGTCCAGGTCCTGACAGGACTGATGTCCTTACGAGAAGAGACACCAGGGAGTTCTCCCGTCTGGGGACACAGCGAGAAGGTGGCCGCCTGCCCATCAGCAAGCGGGCCCTCGCCAGAAACCTAATCGGCTGGCACCCTGACCTTGGGCGGCCGGTCTACCGAGGAGAGGTGAATGTCTGTTGCTGAAGCCGCCCTAGCTGTGTATTTC